>NC_057800.1:130028273-130317245 GCF_018294505.1 Triticum aestivum | reverse complement strand
CTTGTGGCCTCCTGTTTTCTTTCTTGACGTAGGGTCCAAGTCTCCCGGATCATAATCTTCCTAAAAATTACGTTCCCGAAGGTTTCATTCCGTTTGGACTCCGTTTGATATTCCTTTTCTTCAAAACCCTAAGACAGGCAAAAAACAGCAATTCTGGGATGGGCCTTCGGTTAATAGGTTAGTCCCAAAAATAATATAAAAGTGGATAATAAAGCCCAATAATGTCCAAAACAGTAGATAATATAGCATGGAAGAATAAGAAATTATAGATACGTTGGAGACGTATCAATGGTCAAGGAAGGTGTTAAACTGGGTATTGTCTTTCTCATTCCTGTATTGGATCCACGTTGGGAGGATACGTGCATGACACCTAACGACATCGACTGCCTCTGATACTAACTTGGCTGACTCTGTAGAATCACATGGACTTTTTAAACCTGCCACAAAATGGATCTCCATTCTTCCTCCTTTAGATTTTTTAATCTATCAAGCATTATCCCTGATGTCTGTTTCCACTTGCGCCGTGGTGCTAGTTCAACAACGAATATGGAAAGTGTTAGTGTACATCAAACTGTGAGAGTACATATAAAGGAGCATGCAACTGCAACTTGACTCGGTCAGGTACTGTCGTGGTGTTGATGCTCATGAGGTTCATCTGATCTTGCCAAGTCCTGTTGTTTCAGCAGTGCTTCAGAAGTAGTGTTAGGTGTGAAGGCAGCTTGGGAACTGGCCAGTTCCGGAGCAAACGAACGAGTAACTCGTTGAGATGCTGGTATAGTTGAAGCGGATGCTGCAGCTGGTGGAGCAGGTGATAGTGTGTGTGTGTAGATTTAACCGTTGGACTTGACCTTCTACTTCACTATAAGTACCAGCAGAATCTGGACGGCAGATCCTTTTCCGTTTCACCTGACGAGTAGCACCACTCCCTACTATATTATTTTCGTTGCTCTTTTTTGACTTTGCCATGTCAAGCCATACCCACAACACAAAAGAATAACATCGTTGTTCAGAACTCATTGATGCATGATACAGACAAGCAATACTTTGATGTAAGACAACCGTATGAGGATGGAATATGTAAGAAAAACAGGACATCACGACATATTCTCAGCTACGATGTGTAAACTAAGCAGAAGGATTTTCTAGAAAATAGAAGTAATGCAAGCTAGACACCATATGAAAGATGCAACCAATATTACTCTGCCAAGTGAAAAGTGTCTTGTCATAAGTGGCAATTCAAAAAATTAGAAGTAGTACAACATAGAAATCAATGCAAGATGCAACCACTATCAAACTGCCATGTTAAAAGCATCCAATCATGAGTGACTGATGCGGGATACACAACAACAGTACTTTGATGTAAGAACGTGGTATGATAGATATATGCAGTGTATTCTAGACACAGAATGCCATGTCATATGCACATGTATAACGTATAAACTCAGCAGGTGCAATTTAATCAAAATAGAAGAAATACAGGCTAGACAACATACGCAACATGAAACCAATTATCACATTGTCAACTTAGAGAAAGCACCTGTGATGGTGGAGTACGGGAGATGAACTCATCATGTGGACTTGGGACTTCAACTTCATTAGCAGTAGCAGTGGCAAATCTAGAGAGTCTCTATTTGCGTCGGTGCGGAGGACCACCAACATCCCCTAACTTACTCTTCCTCAGAGTCTGAAATACCCATGCATAAAAAAACAATAGTGTGAGTATGGGTGAAGTGTGTGCACAATTAGTATAGTGTAAAGGTAGCAGATAGCAGGTCGGTGAGAAACAAATGACAAGAGACATATGATAGCTCTACAACATGCATGGCACACTAAATTACTACAGGATTCTATGAAAATAACACTTGACTGAAAACAAATATGTCGGTCCATTTTTTCTGCATCGTCTGATGTACAAAGACTGGGCAGATCACCTTCATCTACCTCCAGCCAGTCAGTGTTGACGATCTTCCTCGAAACGCCAGTGACCACCAGCCCAGTCCCCTGCGTGCGTGTAATGACCCAACCCAAAATCGGTCAAGTCTCCGTGTAGATGTACCATCCCAAGATCATGCTGGCACACACAGTACAATGATGAAAAGATTCAAAGTTCAATCACACCTGAATTTATTACACGATTCTCATATCGAGTCTTTATTACATCATAATAAATTCAGCCAAAGGCCAACTCATGAGAAATAAACTAAATAAAGCTACGGAAGCGTAGACGAATAGCGAGTCCATCCGACTCCATAGGGCAATCGCCAAGCGTAGATCGTAGCCTCACTCTGGGTCGGAAAACTCCTCTTCAACATGAGACGTTGCAGCCGTGTAGGTCAGCATTTAGAATATGCCGGCAAGTCATAGAGAGAACAACAATAATAATGCTAACACTATATGCAATTTGGCCGTGGGGCTCTAAGTTTTATGTTTTTGCGAAAAAGCCAGTTTGTCCCTACAACAAAGGACTTGCTTACAATTACTACAAAATGTTGGTAGTTATTGAGATGGTTCCGCCAACCAATGTCTCATTTCCAATTATTAGTTAACCCCTCAATTAATTTATTTGTTCGGTGTTGAGATTACCGAAATACTCCACTTCCCAGAGGCACATTTGTCCGTAACCGGGGACACGGCTAATCGATTAGGTTGTTACTCTGCAGAGTCTTGTGCACTTTACCCGCAAGAATCGTTCCATCCTTTATGTCCTCGCACTGCCTGGTGTTTGAAGATGGGATGAACGAAACAGGGTGTTCCGTAGGGTTTCTCTGAGCACTGTCGGTACCCATCCATGTCCTACCGTTCTTCTACATCTGCTGGCACTGTCCGTCCAGAGTCACGCCTAAGGTCAACCCAGCCAGAGCCCATAATGTCTTGCGGCTGCATAGGTAAGCTTCCGGTCAAGGGGTATCCATCCGTCTCTTCGTGGCTGGGTTAAGCTTTCCGCAAGATGTCATGGCGCTTCTCCATGCATCCCGACCATCTGCTGGTTTCTCTAGGGTGCCCGTCAACCGTCCTCCACCCAGTAGTGAAATTGAAGTCCATCTTGAGCTTGACGTCATGGGGTTGTCATCATCTTGACTCTCACATCTCCCTTATGAATCTCTCAACCAATCCCGTCTACGAGCATAGCAAGATAAACTACATCGTCCCGGGCAATAGTAGCAAGGGGAAATTGGGTTCATCCTACCTCATGATACTACTCAAGACATAACTTAAAATTCTCCTACTGCATGCATGGTGGGGAGGGATAATTCTAATGCAACAAAATCATAGGTATTGTAAAACATGATCAATGACTTGCCTGGCTGATGGTCTTCAAACGCTAGTGACTCGAGATAGCAAGCTTCGCACTCCGGAAATTCTATCGAGTCAAACAATAGCACAAATAAGTATTCCACTAAATAACATAATAGTAAGCTAAAGGAAAACACGCAAGCACTCAAACCAAAACCAAAGAAAACTCGAGGGAAACAAAACCAAGGTTTTCATCACTTCAAGCAACAACAAAGAAATAGTTTTATCCTACTAACACTTTTCTTAACAGAACCAAAACAAGGGTTTTTCTAACTAACATAAAGGAAAATAGCATATAAACTAGGTGCAAAGAGAATCACATCAATATCTATTATAGAACTCCTGTTATACCTAAAACAAAACTAATAAGAAAATAAAATAAAACTTTTTATTTTGCTGCAAATAAATGTTCACCCTCTATAACTAGAGAAACTAATCTAAAATAAATTATAACAGGGGTAAACTAAAATTCTATAATAACTAGAACAGTAGGAAAACAGCAGCAAGCTAAATAAAACTAGAAAGGCTTGATCCGACTAAAACTAATTTTAATATAATCTACAAATACCCCAACAAGTTCTTACTGCTAGGCTAGGTCAAAACTAAGCAGTGGCAAAAAGAATCTCCTAAAAATAATAATCCTAGCTCAATTTATAGCAGAAATACTAATCTGGCTAAAACTAATATAATACTATTTTTATAAACTTAAACATGGCCGAATCTAATTTCTACAGAAGCTACAAGAAATTTGTAAACTAACAAAAAAGAATCAACTAAAAATAATAAATAACCTAAAAGAAACAGATTTTACAAAATTGAAACTATTCTGAAGAAAACAGAAACGAAAAAAAACAAACCAACGTGCTAACAGGCCGAAACAGTGGCGTTCTAAAACTATCTAATGCGCGAGCGATTAATAAACCACTGCGTCCATGGGCTAACAGAAATAAACCGATCGGCCGGTCTAACTAAACCGCAACTAAATAAACTGATCTAAACTGAAACTAAAACTGTTCTATACAAATAAACCTAACCCTTCACGGATCTAATCTAAGCCATAGGTTTCAGATCGAACGGCGAGGAGAGGTGGCAGCTTACTGCAGCGGTGGTCGACGGCGACAGAGGGTGGCGGATGTCGGCGTCGGGTGGGGCGGGATCTCCGGTGATCGGCGAAGGTGGCAAAGACGTCGGGCGGAGGCGGCGGAGCGAGGCGGAGGTGGTGGTGGAGTTGTTGGAGCTCGGGGACGACGGAAACGAGTGGGACGAGCTCGCCGGGGCTCCTGGTGCTCTGCAACTCCGGCGTCAGGCGGTGATGCTCAAGGCGGCGGCTCTGGCGATCCCTGGACGGAGAGAGGATGTCAGGGAGGTGCGCGCGGTTGACGGGTTTTGGCTGACAAGGTTTGAGGGTAGGGGGATCCTCACCGGAGTCGGAATAGACAGTGGACTGCGGCGGCAGCAGCGAGATCGGAACGGCGAGGTCACAAGCTATGGTGGGAGTTGGGGAAGGGTTTATGGGGGTTCGGAAGAGGAAGGGCGTAGGAATTTATAGGACATCGACTTGGAGCAGTGGGCGACTCGGGATCGTGATCCCGTGGAATCCGGACGCGCCGGCGGCGTCGGACGCGCTCTGGCGCGGCATAGCGTGGGCGAGGGGAAAGAGATGAGGTGGGGCCGGCGCGTCGGTGAGAGAGGGAGAGAAGGGTTCGGTCGGGCGCTGAGGCAGGCCGGCTCGGGTGTCGGTTGGGCCGGTTGGCCTGGCTCGCGCGTGGGTCTATTCCTTTTTTTGAATAATACACAGAGAAAAAAAACTAACTAAGTGAAAACTAATATATTTTTATATAGGACATACATAGATCAAAATTCTCAGGGGAATTAATCCTACAACATGGACATTTTTCTAGAGGCAAAACAGAAACTAAAAAAACATTTTCTGCAAACTCCAAATAAAATTCAAATTTGAATTTAAACCTTTTGGCAATATTTTTCTTGTGACATTTTTGGAGTGTCATGTTAGCTCCTCTCATACTTTTTCTCAAGTACTTGTCAGGGATAACTTTCAATTGCCAAGTTGAATCCAACTCAAACAACAACTCAAATGCCTCTGAAAAAAAATCCAAAAACCACACATTTCAAACAAAATGCATAGATGCTTAACTAATATTTGTAAAACATTCCTTATTGAAAATTTGGGATGTTACAAACCTACCCACCTTAAGATGAATCTCGCCCTCAAGATTCGGGTTGGCTAGCAAATAGGTGCGGGTGGTCCCGGCGGAGATCTTCTTCTCGCTCCCAGGTAGCTTCCTCCTCGGAGTGGTGGCTCCACAGAACCTTGCAAAACTTGATGATCTTGCTGCGGGTAACTCTGTTCGCAGTCTCGAGAATTCTAACAGGTTTCTCCTCATAAGTCAGATCACTGTCAAGCTGTATGGCCTCTAGAGGCACTGTGTCTCTCAAAGGAATATCGGCCATCTCGGCATGGCATTTCTTCAGCTGGGATACGTGAAAGACATAGTGAACTCCTGACAATCCTTCTGGCAATTCCAGCTTATATGCAACTTCTCCTCTGCATTCGAGGATTTTGTAGGGGCCAATGAACCTGGATGCTAATTTTCCTTTAACCCCAAATCTCTTGATTCCACGAAGTGGGGACACACGAAGATATGCTCGATCTCCAACTTCATACGTTATCTCCTTGCGTTTACTGTCGGCATAACTCTTCTGTCTCGACTGGGCTATCTTGATTTTATCTCGAATCAGCTTGACTTTCTCTTCAGAGTCTCTGATAAGATCGGGACCAAAAAGTTTTCGGTCTCCAACACCATCCCACAGCAATGGTGTCCTGCACCTCCTTCCGTATAGAGCTTCGAAAGGGGCCATCTTTAGACTAGTTTGATAGCTGTTCTTGTACGAGAACTCTGCGTATGGCAAATTGTCATCCCAGCTAGACCCATAGTCTAGCGCACAAGCTCTCAACATGTCCTCCAGAATCTGGTTGACTCTCTCGGTCTGTCCATCTGTCTGCGGATGAAAAGATGTACTGAACTCCAGCCTCGTACCCAATGTTTCATGCAACTGATTCCAAAACTTTGAGGTAAATTGTGTTCCTCTATCTGACACGATACTCCTCGGAACTCCATGCAGACATACGATCCTGGTCATGTATATCTTGGCTAACTTAGCACTGGTATATGTGGTGTTCACGGGAATGAAATGAGCTACCTTGGTCAAGCGATCAACTACTACCCAGATAGAATCATAACCTGAACGGGTCCTGGGTAATCCAATGATAAAATCCATTCCAAGTTTTTCCCATTTCCACTCGGGAATCGACAGTGGTTGAAGTAACCCTGCCGGCTTCTGATGTTCCGCCTTTACTCGCTGATAAACATCGCATACTTCTACGTACTCAGCAATATCCTTCTTCATACCTGTCCACTAGAAACTTTCCTTCAAGTCCAGATACATCTTGGTGTTGCCTGGGTGAATCGAGTATGGTGAATCATGGGCCTCCTGAAGAATTAACTTCCGGACCTCTGGGTCATTAGGCACATAGATACGATCCTCAAACCATAAAGTTCTGTGTTCATCCTCACGAAAACCTTTAGCCTTTCCGTTACTCATCTTTTCCTTTATCTCCGCAATTTCCTTGTACGTCTTCTGCGCTTCACGAATTCTTTTGGTCAGAGTGGATTGAATATCCAAGGTGGCGACAAACCCTCTTGGTACTATCTCCAATCGGAGATCTCTGAGATCGTCGGCTAATTTCTGAGGTAATCCTCCAACTATGAGGGTGTTCACATGGCTTTTACGGCTCAAGGCATCTGCTACAACATTTGCTTTCCCTGGGTGATAATGCAATCTCATATCATAGTCCTTGATCAATTCAAGCCATCTCCTTTGTCTGAGGTTCAACTCCTTCTGCGTGAAAATGTACTTCAAGCTCTTATGATCCGTGTAAACATCACAACTATTTCCGACAAGGAAATGTCTCCACGTCTTGAGTGCGTGCACTACGCCTGCTAACTCCAAATCGTGTGTGGCATAATTCATCTCGTGAGGTCGTAGCTGTCTGGAGGTATAAGCTACAACTTTTCCTTCCTGCATGAGCACTCCTCCGAGTCCTTGACGAGAAGTGTCACAATACACCTGGTAATCCTTGTGTATGTCCGGCAAAATGAGTACTGGGGCTGTAACCAGACGTTTCTTCAACTCCTAAAAACTGGCTTCACAATCCTCGGTCCAAATGTACTTGGTTTCCTTCTTCAACAGCTCGGTCATGGGTTTAGCAATCTTGGAGAAATTCTCAATAAATCTCTGATAATATCCTACAAGTCCGAGAAAACTACGGATCTCCTTGACTGAGGTGGGGGATTTCCACTTGGTGACTGATTCAACCTTGGTGGGGTCGACTGCTATTCCTTCTCCTAAAATAACATGCCCGAGGAACCCGACTTCCTTCAACCAAAATTCAGATTTGCTGAACTTGGCATATAACTGATGTTCTCGGAGTTTCTCCAGGACTAGACGCAGATGTTACTTGTGCTCTTCCTCGCTCTTGGAGAAAACAAATATGTCATCGATGAACACCACGACAAACTTGTCTAGATATTCCATAAATACCTTGTTCATCATGCTCATGAAATACGCAAGGGCATTAGTCAATCCGAATGACATGACGGTATACTCATATAAACCATACCTGGTGGTGAAAGCCGTTTTGGGTATATCCTATTCACGAATCTTCAGCTGGTGATACCCTGATCGAAGATCGATCTTGGAAAATACTTTGGCTCTGACTAGCTGATCAAATAAATCATTAATCATCGGTAGGGGTTCTTATTCTTGATGGTCACGTCATTTAATGATTGATAATCTACAACCATTCTCAGGGTTCCATCCTTCTTCTCTACCAAAAGAACTGGGGCTCCCCAAAGTGACGAACTTGGGCGAATCTATCCTTTCTCCCATAATTCATTGATCTGCTGCTTGATCTCTTCCAAATCATTCGGGGGCATCCGATAAGGTCTCTTGGATATTGGGGTTGTGCCAGGTAATAACTCGATCAAAAATTCTATTTCTCTATCCGGTGGCATTCCTGGTAATTTCTCCGGAAATACATCCGGAAAATCTTGTACTACAGGAACTTCCTCCTGAACCACTCCCGTGAGGGAATTCACCTGCTTCTTTATCGATGCGCGTCTGGATACATACTTGATCCTCTTCTGCTCCGGGGTGGTGAGCAAAATCGTCTTGCAGGCACAGTCGATGTTCCCTTCAAAATTCGTCCACCAGTCCATACCTAGGATCACGTCCAATCCCTGGGATTCTAAGACTATGAGGTCTACGGGAAAATCATGATTTCCGATGCTGAGGGTTGAATGACAACCTAAGCCTGCCATCATCTCTCCTCCTGGGGAAGTGACTTGGATCGGGGTTCTAAGGGTCCTAGTGGGCAACCCATACTTTTCCACAACTACCCTTGATATGAATGAATGCGTTGCACCGGAATCAAAGAGTACCAATACTAGACGTGAATTTAGTAAAAACTTACCAACCACAGTGTCTAGCTGATCATAGACGTCCTCCACATCAATGTGATTCACCTGAGCATGAGGAAAAGGGTTGGGCTTCTTTGCTGAGCTCCCATTGCAGTTGTCGTTTCCATTCCTCTGCTTGGCATCCGGACAATCGGTGGCATAGTGTCCTGTCTTCTGGCACTTGAAACAGGTGATATGACTCAGATCCTTCTGAGTCGGAGCAGGACGGTGCTGGTTGCCGTTGCCTCCATTGCCTGACTTGGAGTTGTTGTCGTGGTTGCAATTGTTCCCATTCCCTCCATGGTTATGTCCTCCATGATTATGTCCTCCATGGGTGTGATGGTTATGTCCTCCCGAGTATGGGGCATAGCGGGGCTTCTACTGAGCTCCGGAGTTGTACTTTCCCTGGCCATATTTCCGCTTGCGGCTTTCAATCTGCTGCTGCTTGCCTTCGAGTATAGTGGCCTTGTCTACCAGCTCCTGGTAGTTGTTGAAGGTAGCCACCATTAGCTGCATTCCGAGCTCATCATTGAGTCCTTCAAGAAACTTCTCCTATTTTTCGGCATCTGTGGCCACATCATCTGGGGCATAGTGAGATAATTTGCTGAACTCATCCACATACTGCCTCACAGTATGGTTCCCCTGGCGTAAGTTGCGGAACTCATGCTTCTTCAGACTCATGGCTCTAGCTGAGACATGAGCGGTGCGGAAGGCCCGCTGGAACTGATCCCATGTCATGGTGGCGACCGGATAAGTGGCGGTGTAGTTTTCCCACCAAGAGGCTGCAGGTCCATTCAGTTGATGTGCGGCAAAATGCACCTTCTCAGCATCTGTGCATCCAGCAGTTGTTAGATCCCTTCCAATCTTGCGGAGCCAATCATCGGCTACAATTGGGTCGGTGCTACTAGAGAACACCGGCGGATTCAGCCTTAGGAAACCGGGTCAGGTTATCGACAAGGGGTGGTGGCGATGGATTGTTGTTGTTGTTGCCTTGGTTTTGGATGAGCATTTGCATTAAGGCATTCTGCTGTTGGATCAGCTGGGTGAGCTCCGGCGGGAAAGTGAAACCGGGGTCACGTCTCGGAGGCATCTGGTGTTATGGAGTGGATGAGGAATTAGAATAGAACAAGGGTCTAGTGAAAAAATAGCACTACCCAAATGATGCACAAACATAATCACTCCAATCATTTATTCATTCATCTCAAACAAGGTTCAATCTCTGATTACAAAATCTCATGACTAATAAAAATTAACGGCCTAACTGATCGATGAAAATAAAATAACATGGCGGTCGACTAAATGTCTGCATCAATTATCCCTGCGTCCTCTGGTGCGTCGTCCTCTGGTGCGGCGCCTCCTCTTGCGGCTTCCTTCGGTGGAGCTCTCTTCATAATCCTGGTCATTGCTCACGAGAGGTCCATCATCTCCACTCAGGAAAAGGTCTTCTCCTAGATCCATCTTCTCCTCCAGTGTGGCAATATATTTCTTCCGGTCCTCGAGTCTTTCCATAAAATCCTTGACTTCATCCTCATGCTCATAGTGGGCTTCACGTGCTGCATCCTCCAATTCAATTTCACGAAGATGCAACTTTTGGACCGTCTTCAAGCTCCTGCGCATCTGAATCTCTAGAGTCCTGATATGAGCCTCCAAGTCTTGGACATATGAGTGAACGGAGTCGTCATCTATGGTGCGGATGATCTCTCCATCTGCGGTCCTGCGAGAAATCATGGTGTGGTCTGATCCAACAAGCTTAGTCCTGTATTCCTCCTGGATGCGTCCAAGTGCACTATGAACTGCTATGTCTCTTCCGAGTATCCAAGTGGGAGCAGTGAACCTGAAGTCAACGGGCGCCGAGAGACTTCCGAAAGTCCTCCCTGGTATGTGCACCTTAATCCTATAACGGCGGTCTTCTGGAAATGCCATGATAGGGGTCTCGGTGATAGACGGCAGAGCAATCTTCAATTCCTTGGTGATCTGGACCAGCCTCCAGCCGAAAAGCATTGTCTCATCTGGCTGGCAAAACTCTGGGAGCAGAACTGGGATGAACTTGACGGCCATCTAGAATGTTGAAATCGGAGAGAAGTCAGAAATAAATAGGGGAGTATTACGCAATGATAAAGACATAAAATAAAATAGTTCCTTCCTATGGCTTTCCGATCCTAGGGGTTATGTCCTACAGTCAGCGTGTGCTCTGATACCATCTCTGTAACGACCTGACCCAAAATCGGTCAAGTCTCTGTGTAGTTGTACCATCCCAAGATCATGCTGGCACACATAGTACATTGATGAAAAGATTTAAAGTTCAATCACACGTGAATTTATTACATGATTCTCATATCGAGTCTTTATTACATCATAATAAATTCAGCCAAAGGCCAACTCATGAGAAATAAACTAAATAAAGCTACGGAAGCGTAGACGAATAGCGAGTCCATCCGACTCCATAGGGCAATCGCCAAGCGTAGATCGTAGCCTCACTCTGGGTCGGAAAACTCCTCTTCAACATGAGACGTTGCAGCCGTGTAGGTCAGCATTTAGAATATGCCGGCAAGTCATAGAGAGAACAACAATAATAATGCTAACACTATATGCAATTTGGCCGTGGGGCTCTAAGTTTTATGTTTTTGCGAAAAAGCCAGTTTTTCCCTACAACAAAGGACTTGCTTACAATTACTACAAAATGTTGGTAGTTATTGAGATGGTTCCGCCAACCAATGTCTCATTCCCAATTATTAATTAACCCCTCAATTAATTTATTTGTTCGGAGTTGAGATTTCCGAAATACTTCAGTTTCCTGAGGCTCATTTGTCCGTAACCGGGGACACGGATAATCGATTAGGTTGTTACTCTGCAGATGCTTGTGCACTTTACCCGCAAGAATCGTTCCATCCTTTATGTCCTTGCACTGCCTGGTGTTTGAAGACGGGATGAACGAAATAGGGTCTTCCGTAGGGTTTCTCTGAGCACTGTCGGTACCCATCCATGTCCTACCGTTCTTCTACATCTGCTGGCACCGTCCGTCCAGAGTCACGCCTAACGTCAACCCAGCCAGAGCCCATAATGGATTGCGGCTGCACAGGTAAGCTTCCGGTAAAGGGGTATCCATCCGTCTCTTCATGGCTGGGTGAAGCTTTCCGCAAGATGTCATGGCGCTTCTCCATGCATCCTGACCATCTGTTGGTTTCTCTAGGGTGCCCGTCAACCGTCCTCCACCCAGTAGTGAATTTGAAGTCCATCTCGAGCTTGACGTCATGGGGTTGTCATCATCTTGACTCTCACATCTCCCTTATGAATCTCTCAACCAATCCCGTCTACGAGCATAGCAAGATAAACTACATCGTCCCAGGCAATAGTAGCAAGGGGCAATTGGGTTCATCCTACCTCATGATACTACTCAAGACATAACTTAAAATTCTCCTACTGCATGCATGGTGGGGAGGAATAATTCTAATGCAACAAAATCATAGGTATTGTAAAACATGATCAAATGACTTGCCTGGCTGACGGTCTTCAAACGCTAGTGACTCGAGATAGCAAGCTCCGCACTCCGGAAATTCTATTGAGTCAAACAATAGCACAAATAAGTATTCCACTAAATAACATAATAGTAAGCTAAAGGAAAACACACAAGCACTGAAATCAAAACCAAAGAAAACTCGAGGAAAACAAAACCAAGGTTTTCATCACTTCAAGCAACAACAAAGAAATAGTTTTATCCTACTAACACTTTTCTTAACAAAACCAAAACAAGGGTTTTGCTAACTAACATAAAGGAAAATAGCATATAAACTAGGTGCAAAAAGAATCACATCAATATCTATTATGGAAGTCCTGTTATACCTAAAACAAAACTAATAAGAAAATAAAATAAAACTTTTTATTTTGCTGCAAATAAATGTTCACCCTCTGTAACTAGAGAAACTAATCTAAAATAAATTATAACAGGGGTAAACTAAAATTCTATAATAACTAGAACAACAGGAAAATATCAGCAAGCTAAATAAAACTAGGAAGGCTTGATTTGACTAAAACTAATTTTAATATAATCTACAAATACCCCAACAAGTTGCTACTGCTAGGCTAGGTCAAAACTAAGCAGTGGCAAAAAGAATCTCCTAAAAATAATAATCCTAGCTCAATTTGTAGCAGAAATACTAATCTGGCTAAAACTAATATAAAACTATTTTAATAAACTTAAACATGTCCGAATCTAATTTCTACAGAATCTACAAGAAATTTGTAAACTAACAAAAAAAGAATCAACTAAAAATAATAAATAACCCAAAACATACAGATTTTACAAAATTGAAACTATTCTGAAGAAAACAGGAACGAAAAAAAGAAAGAAAACAAACCAACGTGCTAACGGGCCGAAACAGTGGCGCTCTAAAACTATCTAACGCGCGAGCGATTAATAAACCACTGCGTCCATGGGCTAACAGAAATAAACCGATCGGCCGGTGTAACTAAACAGCAACTAAATAAACCGATCTAAACCGAAACTAAAACCGTTCTATACAAATAAACCTAACCCTTCGCGGATCTAATCTAAGCCGTAGGTTTCAGATCGAACGGCGTGGGGAGGTGGCGGCTTATTGCGGCGGTGGTCGACGGTGACAGAGGGTGGCGGAGGTCGGCATCGAGCGGGGCGGGGTCTCCGGCGATCGGCGAAGGTGGCAAAGAAGTCGGGCGGATGCGGCAGAGTGAGGCGGAGGTGGTGGTGGAGTTGTTGGAGCTCGGGGACGACGGAAACGAGTGGGACGAGATCGTCGGGGCTCCTGGTGCTCTGCAACTCCGGCGACGGGCGGTGATGCTCAAGGCAGCGGCTCCGGCGATCCCTGGACGGAGAGAGGATGTCAGGGAGGTGCGCGCGGTTGAGGGGTTTCGGCTGGCAAGGTTTGAGGGCAGGGGATCCTCACCGGAGTCGGAATAGACGGCGGACTGCGGCGGTAGCAGCGAGATCGGAACGGCAAGGTCGCTAGCGATGGTGGGAGTTGGGGAAGGGTTTATGGGGATCCCGTGGAATCCGGACGCGGCGGGGGTGTCGAACATGCTCTGGCGCAGCATAGCATGGGTGAGGGGAAAGAGATGAGGTGGGGCTGGCGCGTTGGTGAGAGAGGGAGAGGACGGTTTGGTCGGGCGCTGAGGTAGGCCGGGTCGGGTGTCGGCTGGGCCGGTTGGCCTGGCTCGCGCCTGGGTCTATTCCTTTTTTTTAATAATGCAGAGAGAAAAAAACTAACTAAGAGAAAACTAATATATTTTTATATAGGACATATATATATATATATATATCAAAATTCTCAGGGGAATTAATCCTACAACGTGGACATTTTTCTAGAGGCAAAACAGAAACTAAAAAAACATTTTCTGCAAACTCCAAATAATATTCAAATTTGAATGCAAACCTTTTGGCAATATTTTCTGCTGACATTTTTGGAGTGTCGTGTTAGCTCCTCTCATACTTTTTCTCAAGTATTTGTCAGGGATAACTTTCAATTGCCAAGTTGAATCCAACTCAAACAACAACTCAAATGCCTCTGAAAAAAAATCCAAAAACCACACAATTCAAACAAAATGCATAGATGCTTAACTAATATTTGTAAAACATTCCAAATTGAAAATTTGGGATGTTACACTGTGCCCTCCCCTCGACCTCACCGCACCGCCGTGCTTGTCACTGCCCCCCGGCCATCCATTCAAGCCCCGCCGACCTCCAGATCGGGCGCAAGCAACTCCTGCGCCCCGCACCCCTATGATAGACACCGATGCGCCGCTTCCCTGGCGAACATGCGGACTAGGTGCTCCGCATGCCTAAGCGGGTGCTGCTTATTTTAATTGCGGTTCGACTGACCCTGAATTGAAATCCAGGCAGGCTACTGACCTCTAGCAAAGGTGAAATAGTAAAGGGAGGAAACCTTGTGCATTTAGTATCACGAAGAAGAGGCAGTAAGAAGCGCTCAACTAGTTTATTTTGTGGGATGAATATGGTGTGAGCAGAGACGTAAGGTTTGCACGAATAATGGAAGAGGAGTACCTCTTTCTGCTGACAGTGCTGTGTACTCCTTCTGTTTTTCCAATGATCTTGTGGTTCACTGGAAACGAGAAGTTGTGGAGGACAGTGGAGCCTTGGACGAACCCATGGACAAGTTGTTGAGTGTGGTGCGGTGGCCGTCTGTCGGTGGTGGGGAACCAGATTCGAGGCGGTGAACAACGGTGTAGCGGGAACAGCTCCGATGTGGTGGACGGTTGTGAAAGTGGAGCGAGAGCAGTGAGGCGCAGGACGGTGTGGTCGGAGTGGTTCTGGTACGGCGCACGTCGGCGTCGTCATGGTGGAGGCAGTTCTACCTCGGCTTCAGCTACTAAGTCCTTGAGGGCATTGCGGTTGCGGTTGCATTGGAGGACGACGACGTGGTACCGGCTCCGGCGTGATGGAGGAGGGCGGCGGTGGATTGGGCGCTATGGGGTGGAGGACGAAGGAGGCTGGGGTTCGCGGCTGGTGGAGAGGGCGTTTTGGCGCCCACGGAGTATGAATGGGGAAACAGAGGGAGGCGGGGAACTAAGGGGGAACAATGTTTTGGTTTGGGGCGCGCTTGTTTGAAATTTGGGCAAAGTTACAAACTTTGCCCCCATCTAAAATTTCGGACATATTGCGGGTTGAGGGTAGGATAGTAATCTCAGGTGTCCCAAATGTGGGTGGTATAGATTTCGGCTGAGTGCGTGGGTGTTTAGGCGCCCACGGCGTATGAATGCTTCTTGGAGGCAGTTGAGACTGGCGTCTTGGTGAAGTTACAAACCTACCCCGATTTAGACCTTTAGACATTGGGCCGATAGGCTACACGGACCAGAGTCAGGACAGTAATTTCCTACCACCAAACATTAGTCTCGCGCGGTTTCAGGTGACCAGAGGCCTATTTGGCGCTTTGTTCAATATTTGGGAGCAGAAGCATTAATGTTTTTGGTTCTCTTGAATTGAACTTTCAGGATTTTTCAAACTTCACAAATCTTTACACTTGAAAAATCCTAAAGCTACGATTATTTTGGAATGGAGGGGGTACATTTGAATATACATTGTACACGAGTATATATTAAAAAATATGCAACTTACCTCAGTTCATGCATGGTTCTAGATATAATCTCCTTTGTTGCAAAAAAAGTTAGACATGCGTATGAATATATATAGCATGTTCAAAAACACAACAAAGATTGATGCCCCCTTTTACATATGATTTACAAATGCCATTATCTCGGGTTCAAATTGATGAATGCACTTCCTATGAATTCAAATCTTCGAAATCCCCTTTATGTTGAATTCGACATGTATTCTATTTCGTAGCTAAAAATTTGGAATGTATCCATGCAAGTGAAAAAATGTATAAAGTGCTTCACACTAACAACATGGAGTGCACTAATTAATGTTTATATATGAATTGCAAAATCATCCATTGCCTATATTTCAAACCGCTCTCACTCTATGGATCGATAATATGAAATAAACACATGCACATGCTAGAATTCCATTGAGTATGGGTGTCTGATAGACCGATTTTCGTCCATACGCAATTTGCAAAATTCATGATCTCATCCAAAAATAATAATGCCATTTATATTTAATTTAATGGGTAGAACCTCCTTTTACACGTAGATGCACTATGCCTCGACCCGTTCTCACAAACGCGCTATATATCTCTCTATCTACCTTATAAGTGCACACACTTTATATGCACCTGCATTTCTCTTTCACACATGCTCACAATCTCTCTCGGGGTGTCGGGGAGTCTCACACACATGCTCTCTTTGTATATCTCTCTCTTTCTGACTACTATGTACCACTCTTTTCACTAATCTCAGTTGGAAAACACTATTTCTCTCACATGCATATATACACACGCATGGTCTCTACTAGCCCTCTATACGCACATATATGTGCCTACGTGTCTCCCGCATGCACATTATCTTTAGGCCTCTCTCGCACACATTGCCCCCCAGACACACCTCTCTCTTAGTAGTTGGCAGATATGATTCCATCATATCATTCGGTAGGATATCCCTGACTGTTAGGCTGGATGGTAATACGAGGCAAAGTTTTACCCTAGTTCGGACCCTTGGAGTTGAGGAAAAAGCCTACTCCTGGTACTGTATATTCGTGATAGGGGTGTGTACAAAGTACACGTGAATACCAGGCATTGTGCGTGTGTGTATACTATCGACGAACTAGCCCCAAGCTTCTATAACATACTGGGGGCCTAGGGTTACAAATCATATATAGTTGGCTTATCACCAGTGGGGATAGAGTCCTCGGCGACTCTGGTAGCTAGCTTCGTGTTGTACGCCGAGTCCTCCACATGGGTCTTCGTATAACACGCCTCGGTCCAACCTATGTGGCGCAGGATGGAACCGACCCATGAGTCCTCATGTTGACCCACCACAACTAGAAATGATGTGCCCACCACACCACACACGCAATCAGCCACTAAGAAAATAAGCATATACAATAGTACAATGTTATACATGAAAGTTAATTGCATGGTGCATCCAAAAATATTTGTTCTGCATTGTGAATTTTTATACATTCTCCTAAAATATTAGTCACGGGAAAGAGAAGCGAAGGGCATATCTCTCCTTGTCTCCACCGAACACCCCCTCTTTCTACACCACTTTCACAAATGCACACAAACTATCTTGAGGGAGTCCTGGATTAGGGGGTGTTCGGGTAGCCGGACTATACCTTCAGCCGGACTCCAGGACTATGAAGATACAAGATTGAAGACTTCGTCCCGTGTTCGGATGGGACTTTCCTTGGCGTGGAAGGCAAGCTTGGCGATGCGGATATTCAAGATCTTCTACCATTGTAACCGACTCCATGTAACCCTAACCCTATCCGGTGTCTATATAAACCGGAGGGTTGTAGTCCTTAGGCAATCAACTCCATATACAACAATCATACCATAGGCTAGCTTCTAGGGTTTAGCCTCCTTGATCTCATGGTAGATCTACTCTTGTACTACCCATATCATCAATATTAATCAAGCAGGAGTAGGGTTTTACCTCCATCGAGAGGGCCCGAACCTGGGTAAAAAACATCGTGTCCCTTGTCTCCTGTTACCATCCGGCCTAGACGCACAGTTCGGGACCCCCTACCCAAGATCCGCCGGTTTTGACACCGACATTGGTGCTTTCATTGAGAGTTCCTTTGTGTCGTCGCCTTTAGGCCCGATGGCTCCTTTGATCATCAACAACAATACGGTCCAGGGTGAGACTTTTCTCCCCGGACAGATCTTCGTCTTTGGGGGCTTCGCTCTGCGGGCCAATTCACTCGGCCACCTGGAGCAGATCGAAAGCTACGCCCCTGTCCATCAAGTCAGGTTTGGAAGCTTAAACTACACGACTGACATCCGCGGAGACTTGATCTTCGACGGGCTCGAGCCACGGCCAAGCGCGCCGCACTATCTCGAGGGGCATGATCCAGCTCTGCCCCCAGACAGTGTCCTGGAGGCCGCACACGCATCGGTTCCGACCCCTAACTCGGAGCCTATTGCGCCAATCGAGGATGAGCGGTTGGACGTCACCTCGGGGGCTGCGATCCCGAAAGCGATCGAGCTGAATGCTAGCCCCGCACTCTGCACGACCCGTGACTCCGAGGATTCGGACTCCTCCCCGGACTCCGAACCCCCCACGCCCCTGCCAATCGAATCCGATTGGGCGCCGATAATGGAGTTCACCGCCGCAGACATCTTTCAGCATTCGCCTTTTGGCGACATCCTGAATTCTCTTAAGTCTCTCTCTTTATCACGAGAGCCCTGGCCGGACTACGGTCAGCGAGGGTGGGATACGGACGATGAGGAAATTCGAAGCCCACCCACCACCCACTTTGTAGCCACTGTCGACAATCTAACCGACATGCTTGACTTCAGCTCCGAAGACATCGACAACATGGACGACGATGTAGGAGACGAACAGGAACCAGCACCTGTAGGGCGCTGGAAGGCCACCTCGTCATATGACATATATATGGTGGATACTCCAAAAGATGGAGATGGCGATGGAACAGTGGGGGATGACGCCCCCAAGAAACAGCCAAAGCGCCGGCGTCAGCGGCGCCGCTCTAAATCCCGCCAAAGCAAAAATGGTGATTCCGGCACGAGAGATAATACTACCCTGGATAGCGCCGAAAAACACCCACCTCAGCAAGATTCGGCACAGGAAGATGGAGAAGCCAGCCCTCATGAGAGAGCGGCAGACCGAGAGGTCGAGGATGATAACTATACGCCTCCCTCCGAAGACGAGGCAAGCCTCGATGACGATGAATTCGTCATACCATCAGACCCCGCCGAACAAGAGCATTTTAAACACAGGCTTTTAGCCACGGCAAGCAGCCTTAAGAAAAAGTAGCAACAGCTTAGAGCTGCCCAAGATTTGCTAGCTGACAGATGGACTAAAGTCCTTGCGGCCGAAGAGTATGAACTCGAACGCCCCTCCAAGAGTTACCCGAAGCGCAGGCCGCTACCCCGATCAGAGGAGGAAGCACCTACATCACCAGCGCATGACATGGCAGACCGGGCACCTCGCGGCCGCGACAGAGAGGCCTCTCGGCCCTCCACCCAAGCCATGCCCCGACGCCGCTCAACTAAGGCACGGGAAAATGTGCCCAACCTGCGAGACATACTGGAAGATAAGGTAAGACAAACAAGATCGATCTACGGATCGCGCAGGCGCCCTACGACATGTGACAATGATCTTCACTCCGGATACAACAAATTCGGCCGGGCCGAACACAACAGACATAGCTCTTCCGAGCTGCGTCGTGATATAGCCCAGTACAGAGGCGCCGCACACCCGCTATGCTTCACGAATGAAGTAATGGATCATAAAATCCCAGAGGGTTTCAAACCCGTAAACATTGAATCATACGATGGCACAACAGATCCGGCGGTATGGATCGAGGACTATCTCCTTCACATCCACATGGCACGCGGCGATGATCTACACGCCATCAAATACCTCTCTCTCAAACTTAAAGGACCGGCCCGGCATTGGCTTAACAGCTTGCCAGCAGACTCAATCGGTTCTTGGGAGGACCTGGAAGCCGCATTCCTTGACAACTTCTAGGGCACTTACGTGCGACCGCCGGATGCCGACGACTTAAGCCACATAATTCAGCAACCAGAGGAATCGGCCAGACAATTCTGGACACGGTTCCTAACAAAGAAAAACCAGATAATCGACTGTCCGGACGCCGAGGCCCTAGCATCCTTCAAGCATAACATCCGCGACGAGTGGCTTGCCCGGCACCTGGGACAGGAAAAGCCGAAATCCATGGCAGCCCTCATGACACTCATGACCCGCTTTTGCGCGGGAGAAGACAACTGGCTAGCTCGCAGTAACAACTTATCAAAGAACCCTGGTAATTCGGATACCAAGGACAAATGTGGCAGGACACGTCGGAATAAGCAAAAACGCCGCGTTAACAGCGATAGCAATGAAGACACGGCAGTCAATGCCGGATTCAAAGGCTATAAATCCGGTCAGCGGAAAAAGCCATTCAAAAAGAATACTCAAGGCCCGTCCAGTTTGGACCAAATACTCGATCGCTTGTGCCAGATAGATGGCACCCCCGAAAGGCCAGCCAATCACACTAACAGGGATTGTTGGGTGTTCAAGCAGGCAGGCAAGTTAAGGGCCGAAAACAGAGACAAGGGGCTGCACAGCGACGACGAGGAGCCCAAGCCGCCGAACAACAATGGACAGAAGGGCTTTCCCCCACAAGTGCGGACGGTGAACATGATATACGCAACCCACATTCCCAAGCGGGAGCTGAAGCATGTGCTACGGGACGTATACGCGACGGAGCCAGTCGCCCCAAAGTTCAACCCATGGTCCTCCTGCCCGATCACTTTTGATCGAAGGGACCATCCCACTAGCATCCGTCATGGCGGCTTCGCCGCATTGGTTCTCGACCCAATCATCGACAGATTTCATCTCACAAGAGTCCTCATGGACGGCGGCAGTAGCATGAACCTGCTTTATCAGGATACAGTGCAGAAAATGGGCATAGATCCCTCAAGGATTAAGCCCACAAGAACGACCTTTAAAGGCGTTATACCAGGTGTAGAAGCCAACTGTACAGGCTCAGTAACACTTGACGTGGTCTTCGGATCCCCGGACAATTTCCGAAGTGAAGAGTTAATCTTCGATATAGTCCCATTTCGCAGTGGCTATCACGCCCTGCTCGGATGAACCGCATTCGCAAAGTTCAATGCGGTGCCGCACTACGCATATCTCAAGCTCAAGATGCCAGGCCCTCGAGGATTAATTACGGTCAACAGAAACACCGAACGCTCCCTCCGTACGGAGGAGCATACGGAGGCTCTCATAGCGGAGGTACAAAGTAGCCTTCTCAGGCAATTCTCCAGTCCGGCCATTAAAAAGCCAGACACTGCCAAGCGCGCCCGGAGTAACCCACAGCAGGACCGCCTGGCACACTCTGAGCAAGCATAGCAATGCGGCCCCAACCCCAGCTTTCGCGACATAGCGAAACCAGTACCTCGCGTACATAACTACGCCCTTGAAATACCATGGGCACAGGGGAAGGGGCACAATAACGGCACGCCCAAAATACGGCTTAAAACATACTAGGGGCTGCCGGATTCTTTTTTTAATTTTTTCTTACTTTCAGGACTCCATACTTCGGACGACCTGTTCGGCAATTCGACTGCCGCACAAACGATGCAATATCCAGGGAGGCGGACAAGCCATGCCGCATTATGGAACTCCCAGGTGGTCTCTATTACGAGCGGTATACCTGTTTTAAATACAATTCCGCGGCCTGCCCCTGGTCAGGACATACTGAATAGTCCAATATCTTTTGCTTACCGCACTATTTGTATCATTCGACTTTGATAAATAGCCTCTCTATAAACAATTCTTAGCTTCTTGTCTATTTTTTGCATTATCTTCTTTTCACATTTATGTTTATTAAATGACATGATTGCACCCATACACCATGGTACGGTAAACACGCCAGGGGCTTCAGTACCCCTCATAATGGTGTGAGAAGTCCGTACACTTTCACAAGTGCGGCACCCCGAACTTATAGCACTATATGCATCGGCTCCGAATCATGATTTGGGTCAATAGTTGGGTTTGCCCGGCTCCTATGTTTTGGTGCCTTACGTTCCGCTCTATCGGCTAAGGTAGCACCAGGAGAACCACTGCGATTGTGCCCCGGTTCAGCTGGGTTAAGCACCTCAGTGGAGAAAGCTAAAACTGACTCTAATGATGTGGCGAGAGACCGGTCGCTGTTCGAGAGGTTTTTCGAGTCCCTAAAGACTTATGCCGCTTCGAGCGAGGAGCTGGCTTTGTCCGGCCAAGGCGTGGATAGCGCCCCGAACTCGGTCTTCCGAACTAGGGGCTTCGCCGAAATTTAAAATTATAAAGTTCTATGGCTAAGTGAGAGTGTTCAAGCATTATAGTCCGATTGCCTGGTTCGTTGTGTTGAGCGCCTCCCTTGAAGGACCCAACCATGGGAAAAAGAGCGCTCAGGTTTATCCCGAACACCCCAGCACTAGTGGCATGGGGGCAGAAGCCGACGACTGGCCATCTCTCAAATTTTTGATAAACGACCGCACATAAAATAATATTTTAAATTCAATAAGCATTGCTTAGCGCATATGAACAAGTTTTCAGCGCACAGGATAAACACGAGCGAGTTCATTCAAAAATTACATCCTTGGTACATTCATCCGCCACAAGGCGGGCACCTGCAAGAACATCCTTGTAATAGTTCTCGGGCTTGCGATGGTCCTTCCCCAGCGGCAGCCCGTCCTTCGCAAGCTTCTCACCGTCCAGCTTCCCCCAGTGCACGTTTGCACGGGCAAGGGCCCGACGGGCACCTTCGATGCAGACGGAGCGCTTGATGACCTCGAGCCTCGGACAGGCCTCCACCAGCCGCCGCACCAACCCGAAATAGCTCCCAGGCAGGGCCTCTCTGGGCCACAGCCGAACTATCAAGCCCTTCATGGCCTGTTCGGCCGCCTTGTGGAGCTCGACCAGCTGTTTCAGCTGGTCGCTCAAGGGCATAGGGTGTCCGGCCTCAGAATACTGAGACCAGAACACCTTCTCCTTCGAGTTGCCCTCTTTAGCTCGATAGAATGCGGCGGCGTCGGATACGCTGCGGGGAAGATCTGCGAATGCCCCTGGAGAGCTCCGGATTCGGGTAAGTAACAAGTAGTTTACTTTTATATTTCTGCTTTGCATAAAGAATGCCTTACCCGCTGCTATCTTCCTCATCTCCTCCAACTCTCGGAGGGCCTTTTGGGCTTTGGCCTTGGCAGACTTGGCAGTCTCAAGGGCCGCCGCAAGCTTGGATGCTTGTGCCTTTGACTCAAGCTCCAAACTCTCATGTAATTTCATGAGAGCCTGAAGCTCTTGCTGCACCTTGCCGACCTGAGCCCCAAGTCTCTCTAGCTCGGTGCGCTCCGCGGCCGTTTTCTTTTCGGCCTCAGATAGCGCCTGCTTGAGGGTCGCCACCTCAGTCGTGGCCCCTACAATAAGCAGTACAATCCTGTTATTTTTTGCAATCATGTCTTTTTATAGGCACCTTTTTCTGTAAGGTATTTCTTACCTTCTTTCTCCTTGAGCTGCCGCTTGGCAAGGCCGAGCTCTTGCCCGGTCCGCTCGAGGTCCTGTTTCAGGATTGCCACCTCCACAGTCAGTGCGGCGGTGGATAGCAGCGAAGCCTGCATACACATATTGACTCTTTATTGTTAGACTCCTGCGAAATTTAATAGATCCTCTATTTGGCTTTTCTTTCCGAACGCCAAACAGAGCATCAGGGGCTACTGTCTATGCGGTAATATTTTTACATATTTTTACTTACCTTGAAGCCTGTTCGAAGGCTAGCACAAGCTTCAGTCTGTCCGCTTTTGGCGGACCGAACCTTCTGGACCACCGTACTCATGATGGTACGGTGCTCCTCGTCGATGGAGGCGCCCTTAAGCACCTCCAGCAGATTGTCCGGCGCCTCCTGATGGACGGAGGACGCCGGCTCAATAGGCTTGCTCCTCTTGGAAGGAGTTCGCCTGCCGCGGTCCAGAACCGTTGATGATTCCGGCACGGTGTCCGGCTTTAAGCCGGACTTGGAGCCCTGGGAGGGTCTTGTCCCCTTTACTCCTGGAGTCCAGGAGGTCACCTCGCGGCTCCTCCTGGACCACCTCCTCTGGAGCTTGTCACGATGCCACTTCAGCGTCATCCGCAGCACGGGGGGAGGCAACGGGCGGAACTGAATTCACGTCCGATGAATCCAGGGAGCCGCTCGACGACTCGTCAAGCCCGTCCTTGGGCGGGCTGCATGATTATATTCGACATTAGGAAAAGTTGTGCAACAAAAGGAATATCATGAGTTACTCTGGTATCCGAACATTTACGATTTCGCCGGATGCCTGGCCTTGTCCGGCCACTCCTCTTCGTCCTCGTCGGCGTCGGGGGCGTAGTCCCGCGGAGGGGTTTTCCTCTTCTTGTACCCTTCGGCCTCCCCTACTGGGGCGGTCTTCCTCTTCTTTCCTCCCCCTGCTGGAGGGGGAGAGGTTTCTTCTTCCTCCTCCTCGTCTTCACGGGAGGAGTGCGTCTCGGACTCGTCGGATGACGAGTCCGACACCACCATATGCCGGGAACTCTTTCGAGCCCCCGTGGCCTTCTTCTTCTTGGCCTTCTTCTCTGGCACCACATAAGGTGCCGGAACCAGCAGCTTCACTAGGAGAGCAGGTGCTGGGTCTTCGGGCAAGGGAGACGGACAGTTAATCAGTCCGGACTTCGCCCGCCAATCCTCTCAAAGGTGAGGGAGTTTAGATCCCGCATAGAGTCAAACTATGGAAAAACTTAACATCCTGTAAAAGATGAAAATATCTTACCTCGCCAGCAAGACGCTACGAGCTGAATCCGCGGTCTTCGGAGGCGGATGCGGGAGCCTCGGCGCCTTTGGTTAGCCCCTTCCAGGCATCTTCGTACGTCGTGTCGAAGAGCCTGCTCAGAGTTTGGTGCTGCGTCGGGTTGAACTCCCACAAATTGAATTCCCGTTCTTGACACGGAAGGATCCGGCAGACGAGCATGACCTGGACTACGTTGACAAGCTTAAGCTGCTTGTTCACCAGGGACTGGATGCACTTTTGCAGTCCGGTCACCTCTTCTTCATCGCCCCACGACAAGCCCGTCTCCTTCCAGGACGTGAGCCGCGTAGGGGGTACGGATCGGAATTCAGGGGCCGCGATCCACTTCGGACCGCGTGGCTCGGTGATGTAAAACCACCCTGACTGCCACCCCTTCAAGGTCTCCACAAAGGAGCCCTCGAGCCATAGGACGTTGGCTATTTTGCCTGCCATGGCCCCTCCGCACTCCGCCTGGTTGCCGCGCACCACCTTTGGCTTGACGTTGAAGATCTTGAGCCAGAGGCCGAAATGGGGGCGGATGCAGATGAAAGCCTCGCACACGACGATAAACGCCGAGATATTGAGGATGAAGTTCGGGGCCAGATCATGGAAATCTAGGCCATAGTAGAACATGAGCCCACAGACAAATGGGTGGAGAGGAAAACCCAGACCGCGGAAGAAGTGGGGAAGAAATACTACCCTCTCATGGGGCCTTGGGGCGGGGAGAAGCTGCCCCTCCTCGGGAAGCTGGTGCGCGATGTCTTTGGACAAGTATCCGGCCTTCCTTAGCTTTTTGACATGGCCCTCCGTGATGGAGGAGGCCATCCACTTGCCTAATGCTCCGGACATTGTTGGAGAAGGTTGAGGTAGGAAGTGCGGGCTTGGGCGCTGGAGCTCGGGTGCACGAAAGATGGATAGGCAAAGGAGGAAGAAGGCGTAGGTAAAAAAGGTGGATCCTTATCCCCTTATATGGGCGGATGCGACTATGCGGCCCCACCAGCCTAGTAAAAATTGCTTGCCTCCCAAGCACCGTGATAAATGGCGCGGTTGGGTTACCCACGTCCGTATTGAGGAGAATCCCGTAAATAGGGGACACGATCTCTGCTTTGACAAGACGTGCCAAGGAAACCGCCTCGCAAAAAACGCTGAGGTGGAAAAGTGAAAACGATTCGAGTGAAGGACTTGGCTGTAGTGTGATGACGCACTGCGGAATACGTCAGCAGATTTGATTTGTGTTAATATTATTCTCTCTATGGCAATATGTGGAAGCTGATTTTGCAGAGCCGGACACTACTCTTGGTGTTTACAATCTTCTATGAAGGACTTGGAGGAGGAACCCGCCTTGCAATGCTGAAGACAATTTGCGCGCCGGACTCGTCGTCATTGAAGCCTGGTTCAGGGGCTACTGAGGGAGTCCCTGATTAGGGGGTGTTCGGGTAGCCGGACTATACCTTCAGCCGGACTCCAGGACTATGAAGATACAAGATTGAAGACTTCGTCCCATGTCTGGATGGGACTTTCCTTGGCGTGGAAGGCAAGCTTGGCGATGCGGATATTCAAGATCTCCTACCATTGTAACCGTCTCCATGTAACCCTAACCCTATCCGGTGTCTATATAAACCGGAGGGTTGTAGTCCGTACGCAATCAACTCCATATACAACAATCATACCATAGGCTAGCTTCTAGGGTTTAGCCTCCTTGATCTCGTGGTAGATCTACTCTTGTACTACCCATATCATCAATATTAATCAAGCAGGAGTAGGGTTTTACCTCCATCGAGAGGGCCCGAACCTGGGTAAAAAACATCGTGTCCCTTGTCTCCTGTTACCATCCGGCCTAGACGCACAGTTCGGGACCCCCTACCCGAGATCCGCCGGTTTTGACACCGACATATCTCTTGGCCCTCTAAAAGTATGCATGCCCACGACACATTCATGCGTGACGGTCACTGTATTTCAAGCTAAAGCACTATACAGTCACTAGACTTCAGAATATGCTCATTACAGTCATCGTATACATTCTCGTGGTGATCATATGGTATCTAGCTAACGATACATCTTCGTATTTTCTTGATGACACTGACGGACTTTGCATTTGATGCGTGCTCCATATTTTGTTGATGACACTTACGGTCATTGTATTTGAAGTGAAAGCACGATATGGTCACTAGACTTTAGAATAAGGTCACCACGGTCACCACACACATTTTATCGTGCTAACCAACATGTGGTTGGATGGTTAGGAGGACAGTGGTTTCTCGAGCCCATCGGGGTTAAATTCCCGGTGCTCGCATTATTCCTGGGTTAATTTCAGTATTTTCCGGCGATGTGCGTTCAGTGGGAGGAGACGTTCCACTCGACTACGAGGCACCTATGGTGACTTCGTAAAATCTCAAGATCATATGCTGGCTCACTCTCTCGAAGGTGCTCATAGGGGTAGGGTCTGCGTGTGTGCGCTTATAGCGGTGAGTGCTTGCGCATATATATGAGCCCTTGCATCTGTACCGTGTTAAAAAAATACATGTCATGATTATACGGTCACTGGCTCACCCGTACAACTCCGTATTTTGTTGATGACGCAATCAATTGACCAGTCAAATGGTCCACGTGTCAGCCCGTATATGAAAGAAAGAAATGGTAGTTTGAGTCTGCATTGTGTTAAAAAATACATTTTAGGGTGATCATACGGTCACTGGCTCACCATACAGCTCCGTAATTTGTTGATGACACGATCAATTGACCAGTCAAACGGTCCACATTCAGCAGCGCACATTACCATAAGGCCCACCCATCAGCGCGTATATGAAGGACAGAAATGGTAATACATTAGTGGTCGGTGGGTACTCGAAGTCGTGAGACCTCTGGTTGGCAGTCGACGGCGGTGGGGTGGGGATCACCGGAGAGGGATGGCCGGTGCGACGGCGGACCGACGGTGGGTAGTGGTTTCGGGGCAGCATGGCGGCGCGGGCCGGCCGCGGGCGGCGAGGGCCGGCAGTTCGGCTGCTGGTGGCTGGCGGCTCAGGGGGGAGGAGTTTGATGATAAACTGCAGGCCCTTGAGTTCGTATCCAATGGCTGGAAAATCTAATGACCAGAGATGAAAAAGTCAGTCGACCGACGTGTAGCCTCACCCCGCACGTACACATGCACACATGCAAGACACGCACGCATGCAGGCATGCAACACTGACACGTACACATAACGAACACACACACGCATGCAGGCGTGCAACACTGACACGTACACATGCACTCATGAACACAAGCATGTATGCACACATTTATGCAACACTGCAACGTACCCTTCCATGCACGCAACACTCGCATGCCTGCATGCACACAACACACGACGCAAGACACACGCTCAACCTATACGTGCATGAACCCTTTGTTACGGACATGGATTGTTACGGGTATTAATCAATCTTATTTGTGATAAGCAGAACATTGATGTTTGCAGCGGTCTTTATGAATCACAACGTATCGAACGGGCTATGAACATAGTAGGCTTATCTACATGAAAAGGATGACGTCACACTCAATGAACAATCATCGATTTATGAAATGCCCGCTTCTGACTGCCCTGGCCCACCAAATGTTCCTATGCCGTGCACTGCCTATGTTGGGTCACTGAAATGCAGGCCATGTACCCAAAGAGCCCACACGTCAGTGGAGAACGGCGCGGTGTCCTACGTCCGAGTCGAGGGTGCCACTCGCTGCACTCCCGGCTGAACACGCCTCCTTGCCGAATTCAAACGCCTCCATGAAACCTGCCCGTGTGGAAGCCGAGAAACCCACTCTGGACACATGTCCGTTCATGACCGGGCCGACATTAAATGCAACGCCGGCCGAGCTCCTCCTGTCCGTCGTCTATTTAATCTCCTATTTAAATGAGGTCAAACGCCGCACACCTCCACCGCTCCCCTATCTCCTCCTTCACCATTTTGTCCACTCTTTCAATAGCTTACGAAGAGTAGTTATTCCGCACAATCCATTTTTCTAGGTTTGTATGTCTCACACACACCCACGTAGGTGGGGGACATGCACGAAGAGAAGAGGTGCACACACGGCGCACGTACTCCCGTCTCTTTCCCAACCACACCCGCGTGGGTACAGGGTGGAGCTCATTTCTGTATGAAAAGGCAGCCCACGTGGTAATTTGACCGTGTCCTGGTTGTCCACTTGGTGGAGGGAGGATCGTCTACCACAGGTGAACAAACAAATTGCGCCTTGACGCGTTATGTTAAAAAAGATGCAAACCATGTGGGGCCTACCTTAGAGGCAAGGCTCTATATACTGGAGTACTTTTGATGTGTCCCGTCAACTCGCAGAACGAGGAGAAGCTTGCTTAGTACCCGTCTCCCCCGCCCACGGGCACGGTGGCTCGTAGGATGAGGTGAAGCTTGCTTAGTAGTAGTAGTATTGTACGCCTTACGCCCGCTCCATCGCCCACACGCGTGGTGGCTCGCAGGACGAGGAGAAAATTTTACTACTCCCTCCGCTTACTCCTCGTCCCTACTACCTTGGTTAGAGATATTATCATATTGTTTGGAATATATATGTCCTTTAGTACTCCCTCCATTTACTTATACAATGCCACTATAAGAAAAATACATTTTGCATCTATACAAGGCCACAAACAGTAATCGAGACAAAAGTTACTACTCCCTCCTTTCCAGTTTATGGCTCAATTTCAAAATCTCTCGAACCAAGGTAGATGGTGAGTGGTCGAATTAATTTCGTACTCCAATTTGCACAAGTAATTAGTACACTCGTTTTTCTCAAGAAGCTATGTTTACCGAGGCATTAATTAGAATGAATGCATGAACGACCAGTAAATTTCCATGAACTTCTACATGCATTGGTGAGTTTTCTCTTGACACTGCTTGCATCGGGTAATCTAACGCACCTCGAAATCCAACATGTGATGGTACTACTACTAGTAGTAGAATTGAGACTTCTAAAACGGAAAAATGAATGTTTTTTAGATGAGCCCTATAAACCCTAGTGGGTACGTACTCCATAAAATCAGATTTTCCCAAAACTAAGTTGCTCAACCTTTATTTGCTTGTTTCCCTTCCCGCCTCCTTGCCTCGAATAGACTATGCCAAACTCCCCTGCCCGCCGCGTGGGAAATGACCCGCCCTCGCCTTTTTAAGTACGGGTTTGTACGGATCGACCGCGCTTAGCAGCAAAAACCCAAGCCGTGTCTTGTACTCCTCCGTCGACGCTTGCTTTCATGAATTCTGTACTTCCTGTCGCCGACATGTGGGACATATAGCAACCGGGTCGACGTGTCAAGCACCAAATAATAGAGCAGAACAGCAGGGGGACGCACCCCAGTCGTACCACCCCAGTAGTAGTAGTAATGAGCAATGAGACGTCAAATCACAATGCGCACCTTCCTAGATGGACGAATCAACCATTATTTCACACTTCGGTTCGCCATTATCTCAAACTACGTAGTATTGCTTCTGCCTCAAGAGGGACATGCGCATCGCCTTGGTACATCATGACACGTGGGACTACATGACAGGCCATGCTCCCCCGCCGATCGCTCAGTAAAATCACCTCATGTTTACTACTATACTTCCTCTGTATCGGTTTACATGGCATGCACGTCGTTCTAGGTTTAGAAACTGTCTATATATGTGATGAACAGTATATGCTTAGAAACTACATCCGCTTAATAATCCAATGATATACTTTTTGTGACATAGTAACTCATATTTAGTTAGTCAAATGGATGACCTAGAACAACGTGCACACCCTATAAACCGAGACGCCTAAAAAATGAGACGAAGAGGGTAGTTCAGTACGTATCTTTTTAGATTAATATAGTCGGGATTCACCAAGGAGCAAAACCAAGTGGTAGGCTGCACCTGTCGTGTTGGCGTAGCAACTCAAGCAGGGTCAATGCACACACGAAATGGTGGCACATTTAATAGGACCCCTTTGGCCGACATGTGGCTCATCCACCGTCTTGTTCCACGTGCGATGCACCAAATTACAGTTCGGAGCAGCGGTTGCAATTGGAGGCACCCCGGTCGTAGCGCCGCAATAGTACAAAATGAGCGATGAGGGGTCAAATCACAAAGCCCCACCTTTCCCGCATTAAGCTGGACGGACGAAGCAACCATCATTTCACTCTAGGGCGCAAGAGCATAAATAAAAGAGAAAACCAATGATGCGTGCGACAGCTACCTAGGGCACCCTAGGGTAGGGGTCTCCACTACAGATCATTTTTTTGAAAGCGCCTCCACTACAAATTGGCTTCTCCCTAGTCCTCTTGAAGAAAACCGATGATGCGTGCGGCGGTAGGGTTTGTAGGAGTACTACTATGGCGTGCGGGGCCACGTCATAGTAAACAGGAGAGGGATTGAGTTTGGGTCGATGTCTTAAATATGTGTGGGCCGCTTGGTTTTAGGGGAATGAGGCAGCATTTTGAGTTCGGGGACCAGTGGAGATATAGTACATACAAAAAATTGTGGACGTAGGTTCGACCGAAAGGCAATGATGCATGGGCCTTGCATTTTGATATACCCGGGGCCACGTGAAATTTGCTACTCTACTCAAAACTAGTAAGGTACACATGCATTGAACGCATGAGATTTTGAAACCAAATTATGAATAAATACACACTATAACATGTAAAGCTTTGAGTCATATATGCATGATGTAGACGTTCGTTTAGTTCATATAGTTCATCTCACTTAAAATCAATTAGTTTTATAAAAATGTTAAGATTCTGGGGATGTGCATTGTAAAGCATAAAGTAAACACAAATAATGGCAATTCATTTAGAAAAAAAAATCAATTATGATAAGGAAGATTCTAGAATAAAGGATAAGTGCTTGTGTTTTGAGGTTTGTGCATGCTTAAATTCAATCATGGAGTCTTCTAAATTGTACATGTGGCAGATCTGGTGGAATGTTGATGATATCCAACGGCTAGTGAACGATATCAACAACCTCGACCGGGGCAGGGGTGTAGGTGCATCGTTCACGCTGTCGTCGGCGGCGAGGGAAGAGACCAACGGCTGCCCGCGCGTCACGATCGGTGTCCGTGCCGTTCTCTCGGAGAGAGCGCCGGCTCGGGAGGGCCTCCGACCCCTTCTTCCTCCCTGCGGTATTGTGGCCAAGATGCGGCCTCCCGATGCCGTCTTTGCCACATGCCGACGACCCTCAGGTATATATTCCTTCGAAACCTGCCTTGCTCTACTGCCCCAGCTCCCCACTTGGCTTCGTGTGGATCTTTTTCTACTTCAGTCCGCTGTTCCAAAGCCACCTAGAGTTTTACTATTATTAGAGGTAAAGCTAGTTCATATAGTCGACTCTAAGAGTTAGTTCAAACAGGGAAGACAGTGGGAAAGCTGTATCATGAATCTAGGACTTGGTTTCTAAGAGGAAACAGGGGAAAGTAGTAGATACTGGCTACCCAACCGGTCTCTTGGTTGAAAAGATGAAGAAATAATGGTGGATGGCGAAGGGTGGGGGGAAGTGGACCTATTTCTTGGTTGAAAAAGGAAAGAAAGTGACGGGTGTTGGGGGACAACGCAAATGAAAATGAGCAGGTCTAGATTTCCTGTGCTCACATAGGAAAATGTCGCCGAGGAGATAAAAAATGGGACAAATGCAGACATGCTGCCTGAGTGTTTGCCACTCTCCGCAACCACATCTGCCTCACCACTTTATGCCCCTGCTGTCCCTACGCCCATATCGCTGCCATTAATGTAAAATCACATGAAGCATTAAGAAATGCCACCTAATGTCACTATAAGTAATGGTCTAGTGCCATCGATAAATTGAAGCAATGCCACCACCATTTTATGAAGTTCTTCTGTCTTGCTTTATTTCCCATGAATTGTGTTTTTGCAGTTACACTTAAATCTCACACCGCTAACATTGCTTCATCCCAGTGGAACTGCACAAATTTGATTGCACATTTACTGACCATGTGCTACTCTCATGACAGTAATACTAATGCTATTGTTCTGGATGTTAATCTAGTTGCAGTTTTGATGTGATGTGATGCTACTTACTTAAGGACACTTTCATACTGTCAATCTAGTGCCAATTATAACACAATAGATGCTGCTGTTAATCATACGCCACTGCAAATATCTGTCACTGTTTAAATAACCATATTTCATATTTGCGCAAACATGGATGTCTGTCTCCATATCGTTTCGGGATGTCTGTCTCCGTATCGTTTCTATCCACGCAATCAAAAGCACACACCTCAGTTTTGGTAGAATTGCGCAAAATGAGATGGCTATCCCTTGTTGCCGTCATCTAACCACCCGTCTTCCAGGTATTCCTACATTGGTAGTTACTAGGTAGAATGACCAACGCAATATAAAAGAAGTTGATTCGTTCATTTTACTTCCTGATTGCAGTGTAGGGATGAGCGAAAAGAACTGCATCCTAGTTCGTAATGCACTTTCTACTAGTTCATCTATGGACGGAGGACTAGCTGGCACGGCTGCACGACCGTTTTTTGGATAGGTGCGCGGACAAGTGGCATTGTGGTCTGCTTATTTCTGCAAATAGTGGTGCTTAAATTTAGTGGAATGCACAAGACTTTCAGCTGGTCAGTACACTACATGGTTTAGTTCAGCATTCCAGCTGAGAACACAATTATAATTGGTTATTCTGGAATGAGATAACCTAACCCTGGATGGTGGCAACAAGAAAAAACCAGAGTGAACTCCAGGAAATTTAAGCCTGCCGGGAGGCCCTTTGCTCAGAGAAGCCTTGCTTGTTTTTTTCCTGATTTGTAAACCTTCTCACAACTTTGTCTTTTGCTGCAAACTAGTTTATGTTAGTTATGTTCTATGAATCATTGAGATGTATAAAATTGCTTAACTTATGCTTTTCAAGTTTTTTATAAAGCCGAGTTTAATGTGAGTGTTCCACATGAACGCTGGACTAGCGTGTGAACGTTTGGAATTTACATTGTGGCCTCAGTTAACTGCATGAACCACTGTAACAAGATACATAGTTACTTATATGTCAGACAGCAAATTGTTGATTGTTAGCTGGTCGATAGCCTAGTGTTGAAGCGAGCTGAGCCAATGTGCCATGTTTTGCACAACTGCTTACAAGTGGGGTAGCACCAACAGTGTTTACAAGTACTTATGTATATGTCGGCGCACAATTCTCGAACGAGTACTCTATTTCATCAAAACACACACTGCTCGTATGCTAAACCGTGACAACTTATGTCTTACCATGCCATATTCATGAAAAAACTAGTGAGGACGCATCTGTTTCGGCAACAATTACGATGGTTCTCACATGATTCACGGGCACACAAGAATAGTAGCAGTTCCCATAGACGGATTCAAACAGAGTACTAGCCCCAGAGGGTTCGATAACAAGCAAAGTTCGGACAATTAGACACAATCCAAACTACTATTAAACACTAGCTGGGGCAAATATTTCATGCCTCGATCTAATTTGTGCTAGACATAAGACATACCTGGCCACGAACATCATCAAGGACGTTCGGCAGCAGCTCAATCCTGTGAACCTTCATGAAGACAACCTTGTGGCCTTGCCACTCATAAACTTGTTTGTGGAGGCATGCCATGTCATCTTCCCGCGTAAACTTGACAAGCACAGTATGCCTCATAAATGAAGGAGTAGCTTTGAACTTCTTGTGCTTCAGTACACCCTGGACAACACGCCTGACAACAGTGAGGCTGGAATACAACTCTTCATTGGTATAAGCTCAAATGGCTTCCAGGATCCAATAGCCTAAAAACTCTATTTTCCTAGTGCGTATATTCAGGTCATCCGCCTCATAGCGAGTGACATGTACAACCACACAATCCTTGTCTGCATCAGGGCTCTAATTGAAACAGAAAAAAAATTCTAAATTACTTTCGAGTATAAGAAACACAAGTTATTTAAACCACTATGTATAGCATGGCATCGAAGCTAATAAATTTTTGCATTATTCATCACCACATACTTACAAGAAAAACCACAGTTGAGATCGGCAAAGAAGAAAATCACCTTGGGCAGCTCAGCGCGGGGGGGGGGGGAGGGGGACACATCCTCGAAGGAGGAAAACTGCTCCTAAAGTGCCACGGGGGCTGTAACCTCAAACGGGGCGTTGACCATCTCATTAGTGGCCGTGAGCGTATCTGGGGTTGGCTCGGTGGCTGCCTCCATCTTCTTGGAGCTCTCTGTCTCGTGGGGATCAGCCTCCCATGTCTGCTCCAAATCGGTAGATCTTTGCCTGGTTCTCCTTGGTCCATCATGAAACTGATGAATACTAGGAGACCACTGAAAGGAGAACACAATCGCAATGACAATGAAACAAAAAAGAGAGTGATGATCGGTTACTGCTTTGCAAAAGTTCTTTTTTTCTCTGAACGAAAATATACTAACATCACGGATCCGCTTACCTTCCCTTAGTTTGGAGAGAAGAACAATGGTAGATGCGAGTGTTGCCTTTCTTGAAGACGGTGAGGGAGAAGGGGATTCAGCGAAGAGTGAAATGATGTTCGCTTCGTCCATCAAACTTAGACTGTGGGGAGGTGGAGTTTTGTGATATGACGGCTCGTTACTGCCGCGCTACGACCGGGGTGACTCTCCGGCTGCATACGGCCTTCTAATTTGGTGGATGGCATTTGGGCCAGCGTGCTGCATGGCCCGCATTTCGGTGAACAAAAGTATAACGGCATTCAGTAGAGGGAGACGTTTTGATGACCTAGGAGGAGCCAAAAGCGGTATTGTATCCACTATACTAGTAGTAATTGTTTTTCTGGGTAGCTGTAGAGTGTCTCCACTATACCAGTAGTAATAGTTTCTCCGGCCCAAGACAAAACAGCCCATCCACCCTAGTAAATAGTAAAATCAATTCAAAAGTCCATATATTTACTAAATGAGATGCGCTACCCACACCCAACACACCGCCCCCAAAAAACCTGGGTGTTCTTCTTCCTCCTCACTCCCACCCACCTCACGTCAGCTTGCTCCACTCGTACCCCCAAATTCCTCACCTCACTCCTATAGAAAACCCCAGCTCCCCTTCTTCCTCACTACTACAGAAAAACCCCAGCTCCCCTTATTCTTCACTCGCACTACAACTAGGCTCGTTATTCGTTACTCTGCTCAAATCCGTGAGCGCGACGTGACGCCCTCGAGGAAAATGGAGTCGGCTGACCCCCAGCGCCAAGAAGATGATGCTCCTGCTAGCGGCGACGCCTGTTGTAGATCTCGTACCCGGCAGCGCAGGGAGAAGTGGCGACCCTTCCCCCACCGGATCCCAGCAACCCGTACACTACTAGGGAAAACGTTATACACAGAACTTTAGCAGTAGCGCTTGTTAAAAGAGCACGCTACTGCTAGATAGCAGTAGCGCGTGCAAAATAAGCGGTGCTGCAGATGGACATATATCAGTAGCGCGTCTCACCGAAAACTCGCTACTACTAAAATTCCAATCACTTAGCGGATGGGCTACACATAGTAGTAGCGATCTTCCAAAAACCGCACTACCGCTAATAAACTTATAGCAGGGCGTTTATGTGTAAATCACCACTGCTAACGAAAAGAAAATAAAATGAAAAATGAATAGAGAAGTAAATGAAAATGAAAGAAATAGAAAAATGAGAAAGGAAAAATATATAATGAAAAGAAAAAAATGAAAAAGGGAAAAAATGATGAAGACGTAGCAGTAGCGCGCTCTCTGGAACGCGATATAGCTAACTTAGCTATAGCGCGTTTTGTGTAACGCGCTACCGTCACTTTTGACTTAAGCAAAAACGGTTTCCCCCCGGGCACCACTTCTCCCCCAAATCGATCCCTCGCTTCGCCGCCGTCTCCCCCACTTCGCCATCGCCCCCACTTCGCCGTCATCTCCTGCCGGTGTCGACGCCTCGCTCATCCTCACGACCACCGCCCGAGGCCGCCCAGCCTGACCGCCGCCGCCTCTCGGGCCACCCTCGACCTCACCGTCGCCTCCCTCGACCTCACCGCCGCCGCCCTTGACCTCACCGCCCCCGAGCCCGCCAAGACTGCCGCGTCCCGATCCTGAGCCCGCCCACCCCGCCCCTACCTCCGTCGCCAAGCACCTCCCCGCCACTGTCTCTCCCCTCTCTGTAAGCCCCCCAACCATCCTTTTTAGTTAATAGATGTTAATGTTAGGTAGTAGATAATGTTGATGTTTTTTAGTTAGGGTAATAATAGACGATGTTAAGAAGTAGATAATGTAGATGTTAATTAGGGTAGTAGGGTTTAGTTTAGAGTAAAGTTTAGTTCAGTAGTTAACTAAATATAATCTATATTTGCTTTTTGAATTGAGTTTGAGAGAGCATGTATGATTTGTGTAGATTTTCTTGAAGTGTCAAACGCTATAGGACATGCAAATTTGAAGTGGTCAGGATATATGCAAATTCCTCAATTGTGTTTGCCCATGTTTCGATTGTGCCCAAGTGGCCTTTTGTTGTTTCCAGGGAATGAAGCTGAGTGGCCTATGTTTTGCCGGAATGTTGATTCATTTCCGTTTTGGCAAATTTCAGGTTCTCGATTTGTCCACTTTTTAGAAAAGGTCATGCTAAAATTTTCCGTGAATTTTGGCATGACTTGTGCTACAAACTAGGACATATCGAGTGCCCGGGTTTTGCCGCACCAGGAGGGAGTCAACGTTCCTGCAAAACATAGGCCTTTTGTATGTCATTATTTATTTTATTAGGTCTAGAATTAATTTACTAGATTTAACCGTAGGAAACATGGCTAGCAACGATGAAGGACAGGGTTCTGGTGATTGCGACGACGTCTACCGGGTGGCAGAAGAATTTTTTAGCCTTGCCGACGATCAACTGGTGGCATCGGGGACTAAGACCGACACGCAGACCGGTGCTAAGACTGAGACCTGAAGGAAATATGCCCTAGAGGCAATGATAAAGTTATTATTTATTTCCTTATATCATGATAAAGGTTTATTATTCATGCTAGAATTGTATTAACCGGAAACATAATACATGTGTGAATACATAGACAATCAGAGTGTCACTAGTATGCCTCTACTTGACTAGCTCGTTAATCAAAGATGGTTATGTTTCCTAACCATGGACAAAGAGTTGTCATTTGATTAACGGGATCACATCATTTATCTGATTGACATGACCCATTCCATTAGCTTAGCACCCGATCGTTTACTATGTTGCTATTGCTTTCTTCATGACTTATACATGTTCCTATGACTATGAGATTATGTAACTCCTGTGTGCCGGAGGAACACTTTGTGTGCTACCAAACGTCACAACGTAACTTGGTGATTATAAAGGTGCTCTACAGGTGTCTCCAAAGGTACATGTTGGGTTGACGTATTTCGAGATTAGGATTTGTCACTCCAATCGTCGGAGAGGTGTCTCTGGGCCCTCTCGGTAATGTACATCACTTAAGCCTTGCAAGCAATGCAACTAATGAGTTAGTTGCGAGATGATGTATTACGGAATGAGTAAAGAGACTTGCCGGTAACGAGATTGAACTAGGTATTGGATACCGACGATCGAATCTCGGGCAAGTAACATACCGATGACAAAGGGAACAACGTATGTTGTTATGCGGTCTGACCGATAAAGATCTTCGTAGAATATGTAGGAGCCAATATGGGCATCCAGGTCCCGCTATTGGTTATTGACCGGAGACGTGTCTCGGTCATGTCTACATTATTCTCGAACCCGTAGGGTCCGCACGCTTAAGGTTTCGATGACAGTTATATTATGAGTTTATACGTTTTGATGTATCGAAGGTTTTTCGGAGTCCCGGATGTGATCACGGACATGACGAGGAGTCTCGAAATGGTCGAGACTTAAAGATTGATATATTGGAAGCCTATGTTTGGATATCGGAAGTGTTCCGGATGAAATCGGGATTTTACCGGAGTACCGGGAGGTTACCGGAACCCCCCCGGGAGCCATATGGGCCTTAGTGGGCCTTAGTGGAAAAGAGAAGGGACAGCCCAAAATGGGCCGCGCGCCCCTCCCCTCCCTTGGTCCGAATAGGACAAGGAGAGGGGGCCGGCCCCCCTCTCTCTTCCCCCCCCCCTCCGCGAATCCTATTCCAACTAGGATTGGCGGGGAATCCTACTCCCAGAGGGAGTAGGACTCCTCCTGGCGCGCCTCTCCTAGGCCGGCCGCACCCCCCCTTGATCCTTTATATATGGAGGCAGGGGAACCCCAGAGACACACAAGTTGATCCACGTGATCTTATTCTTAGCCGTGTGCGGCGCCCCCTGCCACCATAGTCCTCGATAATATTGTAGCGGTGCTTAGGCGAAGCCCTGCGACAGTAGTACATCAAGATCGTCACCACGCCGTCGTGCTGACGGAACTCTTCCCCGACACTTTTCTAGATCGGAGTCCGGGGATCGTCATCGAGCTGAACGTGTGCTAAAACTCGGAGGTGTCGTTGTTTCGGTGCTTGATCGGTCGGGCCGTGAAGACGTACGACTACATCAACCAAACGCTTCCATTGTCGATCTACAAGGGTACATAGATCACACTCTCCCCTCGTTTCTATGCATCACCATGATCTTGCGTGTGCGTAGGAAAATTTTGAAATTACTACGTTCCCCAACAGTGGCATCCGAGCCTAGGTTTTATGGTTTGATGTTATGTGCACGAGTAGAACACAAGTGATTTGTGGGCGATATAAGTCATACTGCCTACCAGCATGTCATACTTTGGTTCGGCGGTATTGTTGGATGAAACGGCCCGGACCAACATTACGAGTACGCTTACGCGAGACCGGTTCTCCCGACGTGCTTTGCACATAGGTGGCTTGCGGGTGACTGTTTCTCCAACTTTAGTTGAACCGAGTGTGGCTACGCCCGATCCTTGCGAAGGTTAAAACGGCATCAACTTGACAAACTATCATTGTGGTTTTGATGCGTAGGTAAGATTGGTTCTTGCTTAAGCCCGTAGCAGCCACGTAAAACTTGCAACAAACAAAGTAGAGGACGTCTAACTTGTTTTTGCAGGGCATGTTGTGATGTGATATGGTCAAGACATGATGCTAAATTTTATTGTATGAGATGATCATGTTTTGTAACCGAGTTATCGGCAACTGGCAGGAGCCATATAGTTGTCACTTTATTGTATGCAATGCAATCACGCTGTAATGCTTTACTTTATCACTAAGCGGTAGCGGTAGTCGTGGAAGCATAAAATTGGCGAGACGACAATGATGCTGCGATGGAGATCAAGGTGTCGCGCCGGTGACGATGGTGATCATGACGGTGCTTCGGAGATGGAGATCAGAGGCACAAGATGATGATGGCCATATCATATCACTTATATTGATTGCATGTGATGTTTATCTTTTATGCATCTTATCTTGCTTTGATTGACGGTAGCATTATAAGATGATCTCTCACTAAATTATCAAGAAGTGTTCTCCCTGAGTATGCACCGTTGCGAAAGTTCTTCGTGCTGAGACACCACGTGATGATCGGGTGTGATAGGCTCTACGTTCAAATACAACGGGTGCAAAACAGTTGCACACGTGGAATACTCAAGTTATACTTGACGAGCCAAGCATATACAGATATGGCCTCGGAACACAGAGACCGAAAGGTCGAATGTGAATCATATAGTAGATATGATCAACATAGTGATGTTCACCAATGAAACTACTCCATCTCACGTGATGATCGGACATGGTTTAGTTGATTTGGATCACGTGATCACTTAGAGGATTAGAGGGATGTCTATCTAAGTGGGAGTTCTTTAAGTAATTTGACTAATTGAACTTAAATTTATCATGAACTTAGTACCTGGTAGTATCTTGCTCATGTATGTTTGATTGTAGATAGATGGCCCGTGCTGTTGTTCCGTTGAATTTTAATGCGTTCCTTGAGAAAGCAAAGTTGAAAGATGATGGTAGCAATTACACGGACTGGGTCCGTAACTTGAGGATTATCCTCATTGCTGCACAGAAGAAGTACGTCCTGGAAGCACCGCTGGGTGCCAGGCCTGCTGCAGGAGCAACACCAGATGTTATGAACGTCTGGCAGAGCAAAGCTGATGACTACTCGATAGTTCAGTGTGCCATGCTTTACGGCTTAGAATCGGGACTTCAACGATGTTTTGAACGTCATGGAGCATATGAGATGTTCCAGGAGTTGAAGTTAATATTTCAAGCAAATGCCCGGATTGAGAGATATGAAGTCTCCAATAAGTTCTATAGCTGCAAAATGGAGGAGAACAGTTCTGTCAGTGAGCATATACTCAAAATGTCTAGGTATAATAATCACTTGATTCAGATGGGAGTTAATCTCCCAGATGATTGCGTCATTGACACAATTCTCCAATCACTGCCACCAAGCTACAAGAGCTTCGTGATGAACTATAATATGCAAGGGATGAATAATACTATTCCCGAGCTCTTCGCAATGCTGAAAGCTGCAGAGGTAGAAATCAAAAAGGAGCATCAAGTGTTGATGGTCAACAAGACCACTAGTTTCAAGAAAAAGGGCAAAGGGAAGAAGAAGGGGAACTTCAAGAAGAACAACAAGCAAGTTGCTGCTCAAGAGAAGAAACCCAAGTCTGGACCTAAGCCTGAAACTGAGTGCTTCTACTGCAAGCAGACTGGTCACTAGAAGCGGAACTGCCCCAAGTATTTGGCGGATAAGAAGGATGGCAAGGTGAACAAAGGTATATATGATATAGATGTTATTGATGTGTACCTTAATAATGCTCGCAGTAGCACCTGGGTATTTGATACTGGTTCTGTTGCTAATATTTGCAACTCGAAACAGGGACTACGGATTAAGCGAAGATTGGCTAAGGACGAGGTGACGATGTGCGTGGGAAACGGTTCCAAAGTCGATGTGATCGCGGTTGGCACGCTACCTCTACATCTACCTTCAGGATTAGTATTAGACCTAAATAATTGTTATTTGGTGCCAGCGTTGAGCATGAACATTATATCTGGATCTTATTTGATGCGAGACGGTTATTCATTTAAATCAGAGAATAATGGTTGTTCTATTTATATGAGTAATATCTTTTATGGTCATGCACCCTTGAAGAGTGGTCTATTTTTATTGAATCTCGATAGTAGTGACACACATATTCATAATGTTGAAGCCAAAAGATGCAGAGTTGATAATGATGGTGCAACTTATTTGTGGCACTGCCGTTTAGGTCATATCGGTGTAAAGCGCATGAAGAAACTCCATACTGATGGACTTTTGGAACCACTTGATTATGAATCACTTGGTACTTGCGAACCGTGCCTCATGGGCAAGATGACTAAAACACCGTTCTCCGGTACTATGGAGAGAGCAACAGATTTGTTAGAAATCATACATACAGATGTATGTGGTCCAATGAATATTGAGGCTCGTGGCGGATATCGTTATTTTCTCACCTTCACAGATGACTTAAGCAGATATGGGTATATCTACTTAATGAAACATAAGTCTGAAACATTTGAAAAGTTCAAAGAATTTCAGAGTGAAGTTGAAAATCATCGTAACAAGAAAATAAAGTTTCTACGATCTGATCGTGGAGGAGAATATTTGAGTTACAAGTTTGGTGTACATTTGAAACAATGCGGAATAGTTTCGCAACTCACGCCACCCGGAACACCACAACGTAATGGTGTGTCCGAACGTCGTAATCGTACTTTACTAGATATGGTGCGATCTATGATGTCTCTTACTGATTTACTGCTATCATTTTGGGGTTATGCTTTAGAGACGGCCGCATTCACGTTAAATAGGGCACCATCAAAATCCGTTGAGACGACGCCTTATGAACTATGGTTTGGCAAGAAACCAAAGTTGTCGTTTCTGAAAGTTTGGGGCTGCGATGCTTATGTGAAAAAGCTTCAACCTGATAAGCTCGAACCCAAATCGGAGAAATGTGTCTTCATAGGATATCCAAAGGAAACTATTGGATACACCTTCTATCACAGATCCGAAGGCAAGACTTTTGTTGTTAAATTCGGAAATTTTCTGGAGAAGGAGTTTCTCTCGAAAGATGTGAGTGGGAGGAAAGTAGAACTTAATGAGGTAACTGTACCTACTCCCTTATTGGAAAGTAGTACATCACAGAAAACTGTTTCTGCGACACCTACCCCAATTAGTGAGGAAGCTAATGATACTGATCATGAAACTTCAGGACAAGATACTACTGAACCTCGTAGATCAACCAGAGTGAGATCCGCGCCAGAGTGGTACGGTAATCCTATTCTGGAAATCATGCTGCTAGATCATGATGAACCTACGAACTATGAAGAAGCGATGGTGAGCCCAGATTCCGCAAAATGGCTTGAAGCCATGAAATCTGAGATGGGATCCATGTATGAGAACAAAGTATGGACTTTGGTTGACTTGCCCGATGATCGGCAAGCAATTGAGAATAAATGGATCTTCAAGAAGAAGACTGACGCTGACAGTAATATTACTGTCTACAAAGCTCAACTTGTCGCAAAAGGTTTTTGACAAGTTCAAGGAGTTGACTACGATGAGACCTTCTCACCCATAGCGATGCTTAAGTCGGTCCGAATCATGTTAGCAATTGCCGCTTTTTATGATTATGAAATTTGGCAGATGGATGTCAAAACTGCATTCCTAAATGGATTTCTGGAAGAAGAGTTGTATATGATGCAACCGGAAGGTTTTGTCGATCCAAAGGGAGCTAATAAAGTGTGCAAGCTCCAGCGATCCATTTATGGACTGGTGCAAGCCTCTCGGAGTTGGAATAAACGCTTTGATAGTGTGATCAAAGCATTTGGTTTTATACAGACTTTCGGAGAAGCCTGTATTTACAAGAAAGTGAGTGGGAGCTCTGTCGCATTTCTGATATTATATGTGGATGACATATTACTGATTGGAAATAATATAGAATTTCTGGACAGCATAAAGGGATACTTGAATAAGAGTTTTCCAATGAAAGACCTCGGTGAAGCTGCTTACATATTAGGCATAAAGATCTATAGAGATAGATCAAGACACTTAATTGGACTTTCACAAAGCACATTCCTTGACAAGATTTTGAAGAAGTTCAAAATGGATCAAGCAAAGAAAGGGTTCTTGCCTGTGTTACAAGGTGTAAGTTGAGTCAGACTCAATGCCCGACCACTGCAGAAGATAGAGAGAAAATGAAAGATGTTCCCTATGCTTCAGCCATAGGCTCTATCATGTATGCAATGATGTGTACCAGACCTGATGTGTGCCTTGCTATAAGTTTAGCCAGGAGGTACCAAAGTAATCCAGGAGTGGATCACTGGACAGCGGTCAAGAACATCCTGAAATACCTGAAAAGGACTAAGGATATGTTTCTTGTATATGGAGTGACAAAGAGCTCATCGTAAACGGTTACGTTGATGCAAGGGACGATTCTAAATCGCAAACCGGATACGTGTTTACATTAAACGGTGGAGCTGTCAGTTGGTGTAGTTCTAAACAAAGCGTCGTGGCGGGATCTACATGTGAAGCGGAGTACATAGCTGCTTCGGAAGCAGCAAACGAAGGAGTCTGGATGAAGGAGTTCATATCCGATCTAGGTGTCATACCTAGTGCATCGGGTCCAATGAAAATCTTTTGTGACAATACTGGTGCAATTGCCTTGGCAAAGGAATCCAGATTTCACAAGAGGACCAAACACATCAAGAGACGCTTCAATTCCAACCGGGATCTAGTCCAGGTGGGAGACATAGAGATTTGCAAGATACATACGGAGCTGAATGTAGCAGACCCGTTGACTAAGCCTCTTCCACAAGCAAAACATGATCAGCACCAAAGCTCCATGGGTGTTAGAATCATTAGTGTGTAATCTAGATTATTGACTCTAGTGCAAGTGGGAGACTGAAGGAAATATGCCCTAGAGGCAACGATAAAGTTATTATTTATTTCCTTATATCATGATAAAGGTTTATTATTCATGCTAGAATTGTATTAACCGGAAACATAATACATGTGTGAATACATAGACAAACAGAGTGTCACTAGTATGCCTCTACTTGACTAGCTCGTTAATCAAAGATGGTTATGTTTCCTAACCATGGACAAAGAGTTGTCATTTGATTAACGGGATCACATCATTAGTTGAATGATCTGATTGACATGACCCATTCCATTAGCTTAGCACCCGATCATTTAGTATGTTGCTATTGCTTTCTTCATGACTTATACATGTTCCTATGACTATGAGATTATGTAACTCCCGTGTGCCGGAGGAACACTTTGTGTGCTACCAAACGTCACAACGTAACTGGGTGATTATAAAGGTTCTCTACAGGTGTCTCCAAAGGTACATGTTGGGTTGACGTATTTCGAGATTAGGATTTGTCACTCCGATCGTCGGAGAGGTATCTCTGGGCCCTCTCGGTAATGCACATCACTTAAGCCTTGCAAGCAATGCAACTAATGAGTTAGTTGCGAGATGATGTATTACGGAACGAGTAAAGAGACTTGCCGGTAACGAGATTGAACTAGGTATTGGATATCGACGATCGAATCTCGGGCAAGTAACATACCGATGACAAAGGGAACAACGTATGTTGTTATGCGGTCTGACCGATAAAGATCTTCGTAGAATATGTAGGAGCCAATATGGGCATCCAGGTCCCGCTATTGGTTATTGACCGGAGACGTGTCTCGGTCATGTCTACATTGTTCTCGAACCCGTAGGGTCCGCATGCTTAAGGTTTCGATGACAGTTATATTATGAGTTTATACGTTTTGATGTACCGAAGGTTGTTCGGAGTCCCAGATGTGATCACGGACATGACGAGGAGTCTCGAAATGGTCGAGACATAAAGATTGATATATTGGAAGCCTATGTTTGGATATCGGAAGTGTTCCGGATGAAATCGGGATTTTACCGGAGTACCGGGAGGTTACCGGAACCCCCCCGGGAGCTATATGGGCCTTAGTGGGCCTTAGTGGAAAAGAGAAGGGGCAGCCCAAGATGGTACGCGCGCCCCTCCCCTCCCTTGGTCCGAATAGGACAAGGAGAGGGGGCCGGCCCCCCTCTCTCTTTTCCCCCCCTCCGCAAATCCTATTCCAACTAGGATTGGGGGGGAATCCTACTCCCAGAGGGAGTAGGACTCCTCCTGGTGCGCCTCTCCTAGGCCGGCCGCACCCCCCCTTGATCCTTTATATATAGAGGCAGGGGAACCCCAGAGACACACAAGTTGATCCACGTGATCTTATTCTTAGCCGTGTGCGGCGCCCCTGCCACCATAGTCCTCGATAATATTGTAGCGGTGCTTAGGTGAAGCCCTGCGACAGTAGTACATCAAGATCGTCACCACACCGTCGTGCTGATGGAACTCTTCCCCGACACTTTGCTGGATCGGAGTCCGGGGATCGTCATCGAGCTGAACATGTGCTAAAACTTGGAGGTGCCGTAGTTTCGGTGCTTGATCGGTCGGGCCGTGAAGATGTACGACTACATCAACCAAATGCTTCCGTTGTCGATCTACAAGGGTACGTAGATCACACTCTCCCCTCATTGCTATGCATCACCATGATCTTGCTTGTGCGTAGGAAAATTTTGAAATTACTACGTTCCCCAACAAGACCGGCGCTGAGACTCAGACCGTCATCGAGACCGGCGCTGAGACTAAGACCGGTGCTGAGACTGAGACCAGCGCTGCCTCGGGGAGCGGAGCCGGTGTAGAACTGAAAGCAAAGAGGCAACGACTTCCTAACAAACTCAAGACTACTAGACTGGTGGTCACGGAGGTGGACGACGGCCATTTTGAGCCAAAGGCGCCCGAGGAAGCGCGTTGATGCTACGTCAATCAAATAGGATGCATCGTACGGACAACCGCCACCATCAACGATGAGAAACTACCGAAGATAGAAAATATGAGGAGCTCCCTCCTAAAGAAGTTTCACCAGATATTCCTGTTCCCGGGCCGGAATGAGAAGGATTATGAAGATCCAGATGAGGACCCGACAATGAAGAAGATAAACAAACACGCCATGACCAAGTTTAGCAACGCGTTGGCCGCCTGGAAAAATCGAGTGAAAGCAAAGATCATCGAGAAGAAGGAACCGTACTCCGAGATTGTAAAGGATAATCTGACAATCACATAAGAGCAGTTTCAAATATTCAAGGAGGCTTGCGAGGCCGAAGCTGCCAAAAAAAGTCTCAGTACACGAAGGGTCTTCAAGAGAGGAACATTGGGAGCCACCACCTCAGAAGTCGTGGTTACGGCGGAAAGAGGTCCAAATGGGCCAAGGAGGACACGGAAGCCGCGAGTCTTGGCATCCCAGACCCGTTGGCGGATTTCACTGTCCCGCAGGAGCGTGACGTCCTCAGGGCCCGGCACCGTTGGGACCCAGTGAAGAAGGTTTACGAGACAACACCGGTCATTACGGAGTTCACGAGACTGCTGGTAATTTTAGTTTCTGATCAATTCGACTGCAAACGTTAGTCATATTTGTAAACGATCCTTGTGCCTTTTGCAGAGAGAACAACACCGGATTGTGGCCGAAAGCGACTGGCCGTCTGAGGCATTGGCGAGGCCCAAGTGGGACACTCCATTCAACTAGGCGTTGAACATATTGAAACGACAACCGGTGGATACTCAACCGTCGTATGGACGCGTGCACGGTGTCGGAGACGGCGCCACGTGGAAGAAGTACTATCGTGAGACCACGGAGGAGAGAAAGGAAAGATAGAGGTTAACTGAAGAAAACATCAACAAGAAGGTTGAGATTGCGGTTGAGAAGAAATCATCTCAGACAGTCACAACATCGGTAGCTGCCGCAAAACAGGTGGTTGCAGATTTGTCTACTTCCTTGGTGACGGGCGTTATCACTTGGATAAGGCAAAATCCAGAAAAAATCCAGAGGACTTTTCCCTTGCCGACTTCTTGGGGAGCAGCTCGACTAGCGTTGCACCAGCACCTACTCCCACACCGGCTCCCGCACCTGCTCCCGCACTGGACGTGCTCGGTGGTGCTTCGTCTTTGGCTGAGCTCGATGCCCTCACGGTATCTGTCACACCGGCCCCCTTCAATATAAATGTATAATCTCCTGTTTTCGTTGCCTTTTGGATGTCTCACATCACAGACTTTTCTTTGCAGGCCGACAAAACCCCGTGCACCATATTGTACACCATCGGCGACCAGAAGGTGGACGTGGGGAAGGCGACGATAATGAAGCCGAAGGAACCATTGTTCCACAGCCGGCCGATCCCCCCGAACGTCTTCAAGGTTTCCGTGGCCAGTGTCAAACCAGGCCACGAGAATTTGCCTCCTCCAATACTAGCGGGGGATGACGACGAGACACCGCGGCGGCTTGGTGATTGTTGCAATGGGTGGGTCCTGTTGTGGCCAAAGAGTCTGCTTCGTCTGGAGGCGGCCGAGAGCACACCCACGAGCACGCAGCCTCAGCAAGGTATGAAAGTCAACACCCCACCTACCCAATTAGCATCGGGTGTCGGGTTGGGTGATAGCGGATGGGGTAAGGAGGAGGCTCCGTTAGTCGCTGATGACGTCGCCATGGATGAGGATGAGGACGACAATGGCGCTGAACAGTATGTCTATACTGGCGCCTCCTCAGGGTTTGAGCGTCATGAGTCGGTGCCTGAATTGCCGTCTCAACGTATTATGGACGACCTTCCGGTAGTAAAGAAGTCTAGGAAGAGAGTGACGAAAGGCAAAAAAGCTGATTCTATGATCCAGCCGCCTCAGCACCCTCGGCTTTAGGACCGTATAGATATCCCCGATGTGGATAAATGGCATATCCCCAGTCAACCAATCCTACCTCCAACAGCGCTACGGGCCAGATTCGGCGATCTAAGGAGACTTCATGATGATGTGCTGCGGGTAGAGAAAGGCCTCATCGCCTCTAATGATCTAGGATACCCACTCTACGTGGTTAACATTCTGCGGCAAATGTCGTACGTCGACAGCTTCCCCGCGGATAAGTTCTTCCTCCAATTCGATTACATATTCAACATGTTTCACGTGAAGAAGCCGGATTTTACGTTTGTCCGCCTTTATGCCTTGCACATGAACTACGTCATCGGGGTTGAGCAGATATCTCATATCTGTGTCGTTGACCCGTACTACATGCACGAGGGCTTCTTGGGAGTCTGCGCAAAGCACCGTGAATACGCGAGGGATTACATCGTCAATTTCATGCTCGCCAATAAGGACAAGGAGGTGATTCTCGTGCCTTATCATCCCGCATAAGTCATCCGCGCTGCTATCCTTCCTTCGATTTCAATCATTCATTTGCATAGTGGAGGCTAATTAATTTGAGGTGTACTTATTTTGCGCGGCGGCGGGCACGCCGTCCTCATCCTCCTCTACCCCCGATTCTCCCATGCTCTTTACTTGGACTCTCGAAGAACATACACAAAAAGGATCACACCCACATCAAGGATGTTCCCGACAGTGCTATGTTTTACTACCAGGCAAGGGGTGGAGAGGTCAGGGACAAGAAGACAAGGGGCGGCAGGGCCGCCTTCGACCATAAGACCGACTTCTGCTGCATCCAGCAACCGAACGATTCTCTTAATGATGGATTCTATGTCCTACACCACATGATGGAGTACAGACGGGATCACCAGAACCTTCGCATGTCACCTAGATCCGGCGATGCCCATATTCTGCAATGGGCAAAGGACATAGGAGATATCGAGGATCATCGACTTCGAGCTGAGTTCTATAACATCCAGCGCGAACTTGCCCAAATCATCATGAAGGAGGTCGTCGGAAAAACAGGGATGTTCTACGGAGAAGGACAAATGTCGCAGGAAGACGTCCGAACATGGATATCCTCTCAGCGTCTTACCATGAAGCCTTTCACTAAGCTCAAGTACTATCTCCCTGACTTGGATGGATGGAACAACATGTTGGAGTGATTGTCGATATATGACAATGTGTCCATTTAGTCCATACTTTCTGTATGAAAAAACTCTGAGTTATGCACGGTGAAACTTTATTTGTGATGTAATTAAACCGTCCTCCTCCTCGACTAGCGAAAATCACTCTAGTTAGGGCATTTTGGGGTACGATGAACTTTGTTATTTATGCTTATGATATGTTGTTTCTATTTTTGCCAAGTGTGTCTCTTTCTGTTGCTCAACTATATATGCTGCATGTCATCGACTCATGTGACGATGCAAGTGCATAGAACATAGATGGCGAAGAAGTGCTATGCCGGGAGTATATATAAGACAAGTGGCCGGAGTGTCAGGCCCACATGTGCCGGTTTCTGGTTTCCGAGTGACAGGCTGTAGTTAGTTTAGGTTCACGCTAATGCGAGAGAGGGATACAAACTCTTGTACTCAAAGTGATAGCTCTTCTCGCGTATATCATTGTTTAGATGGATGATGATGTATTTGCAAGTAATCGAGACTTGTATCGCTATTTTCAAGATGATGACGAGAGACCACTTTGCGTTGGATGATGATTATGATGATGACATGATTTGATGAGACTAATTGTATGTATATGCTATGATACATTTGTATGTGTATGATATGCTAAAGATTATTGTATAAAGCCTATTCAAATACAAAACAAAATATGCAGGGTAAAAACTAATAAAACTAGTAGTAGCGAGGGGGGAAAATTTAGTAGTAGCGCCGCCTTACCAGCAGCGCTTCTAAGTAAACAGCGCTGCAGATAATATCAGCAGCGCCCTTTTGTAAAGAGCGCTATAGCTATTCATGTATAGCAGTAGCGTGGGCCAACATGCGCTACTGCTATACGTTAGCTGTAGCGCCTTATTAGTAGCGCCGGTACTAATAGGCCCAAAACCCACAGTGCTGCTAGGCTTTTCCCTAGTAGTGGTAGAATATCGGGTGGACCGCATCAGCGATCTCCCGGACGTCATCGTTGGGGAGATCATCTCGCTTCTTGATACGTCTCCAACGTATCTATAATATTTGATTGCTCCATGCTATATTACCTACTGTTTTGGACATTATTGGGCTTCATTATCCACTTTTATATTATTTTTGGGACTAACCTATTAACCGGGGGCCCAGCCCAGAATTGCTGCTTTTTTGCCTGTTTTAGGGTTTCGAATAAAAGGAATATCAAACGGAGTCCAAATGGAATGAAACCTTCGGGAACGTGATTTTCTCACCGAATACAACTGAGGAGACTTGGACCCTATGTCAAGCCAACTAACAGGAGGCCACGAGGTAGGGGGGCAGCGCCTGCCCCCCAGGCACGCCCTCCACCCTCGTGGGCCCCCTATTGCTCCACCGACGTACTTCTTCCTCCTATATATATCCACGTACCCGCAAACGATCGGAACAGGAGCCAAAACCCTAATTCCACCGCCGTAATTTTCTGTATCCACGAGATCCCATCTTGGGGCCTGTTCCGGAGCTCCGTCGGAGGGGGCATCAATCACAGAGGGCTTCTACATCAACACCATAGCCTCTCCGATCAAGTGTGAGTAGTTTACTTTAGACCTACAGGTCCATAGTTAGTAGCTAGATGGCTTCTTCTCTCTTTTTGGATCTCAATACAATGTTCTCCCCCTCTCTTGTGGAGATCTATTCGATGTAATCTTCTTTTTGCGGTGTGTTTGTTGAGACCGATGAATTGTGGGTTTATGATCAAGTCTATCTATGAATAATATTTGAATCTTCTCTAAATTATTTTATGTATGATTGGTTATCTTTGCAAGTCTCTTCGAATTATCAGTTTGGTTTGGCTTACTAGATTGATCTTTCTTGCAATGGGAGAAGTTCTTAGCTTTGGGTTCAATCTTGCGGTGTCCTTTCCTGGTGATAGTAAGGGCAGCAAGGCACGTATTGTATTGTATTGTATTATTGCCATCGAGGATAACAAGATGGGGTTTTCTTCATATTGCATGAGTCTATCCCTCTACATCATGTCATCTTGCTTAAGGCGTTACTCTGTTTTTAACTTAATACTCTAGATGCATGCAGGATAGCGGTCGATGATTGGAGTAATAGTAGTAGATGCAGGCAGGAGTCGGTCTACTTGTCTCGGACGTGATGCCTATATACATGATCATACCTAGATATTCTCATAACTATGCTCAATTTTGTCAATTGCTCAACAATAATTTGTTCACCCACCGTAGAATACTTATGCTCTCGAGAGAAGCCACTAGTGAAACCTATGGCCCCCGGGTCTATATTTATCATATTAATCTCCTACTACTTAGTTATTTACTTTGCTATTTACTTTGCCTTTATTTTACTTTGCATCTTTATCATAAAAATACCAAAAATATTATCTTATCATATCTATCAGATCTCACTCTCATAAGTGGCCCTATACGGATTGACAGCCCCTATTTGCGTTGGTTGCGAGGATTTATTTGTTTTGTGCAGGTACGAGGGACTCGCGCGTAGCCTCCTACTGGATTGATACCTTGGTTCTCAAAAACTAAGGGAAATACTTACGCTACTTTGCTACATCATCCCTTCCTCTTCGGGGAAAACCAACGCAGTGCTAAAAGAGGTAGCAAGAAGGATTTCTGGCACCGTTGCCGGGGAGGTCTACGCAAAGTACCCATCACATACCCTTATCTCCCGCATTACATTATTTGCCATTTGCCTGTCGTTTTCCTCTCCCCCAATTCACCCTTGCCGTTTTATTTGCCCCCTCTCTCTATCCTCCCTCTCTTTCTCTATTTGCCCCTTTTTGTCCGCTTGCTTTTTGTTTACTTGTGTGTTAGTTTGCTTGTTTGTCACGATGACTCAAGATAATACTAAATTGTGTGACTTCACTAGTACCAACAACAATGATTTTATTAGCACTCCAATTGCTCCTCTTACCGATGCTGAATCTTGTGAAATTAATACTGCTTTGCTGAATCTTGTCATGAAAGATCTGTTGTCCGGCCTTCCTAGTGAAGATGCCGCTACCCATCTAAATAGCTTTGTTGATTTGTGTGACATGCAAAAGAAGAAAGATGTGGATAATGATATTGTTAAATTGTAGCTATTTCCTTTTTCGCTTAGATATCGTGCTAAAGCTTGATTTTCTTCTTTGCCTAAAAATAGTATTGATTCATGGAACAAGTGCAAAGATGCTTTTATCTCTAAGTTTTTTCCTCCTGCTAAAATCATCTCTCTTAGAAACGATATTATGAACTTTAAGCAACTTGATCATGAACATGTTGCACAAGCTTGGGAGAGAATGAAATTAAGGATACGTAATTGCCTTACTCATGGTTTAAATTTGTGGATGATTATACAAAAATTTTATGCCGGATTGAATTTTGCTTCTAGAAATCTTTTGGATTCGGTCGCGGGAGGCACTTTTATGGAAATCACCTTAGGAGAAGCTACTAAACTCCTAGATAATATTATGGTTAATTATTCTCAATGGCATACTAAAAGATCTACTAATAAAAAGGTGCATGCCATAGGAGAAATTAATGTTTTGAGTGGAAAGATGGATGAACTTATGAAATTATTTGCTAATAAGAGTATTTCTTCTGATCGTAATGATATGCCCTTGTCTACTTTGATTGAGAATAATAATGAATCTATGGACGTGAATTTTGTTGGTAGGAACAATTTTGGTAACAACGCATATAGAGGAAATTTCAATCCTAGGCCTTATCCTAGTAATCCCTGTAATAATTATGGTAATTCCTACAACGATTCTTATGGAAATTATAATAAGATACCCTCTGATTTTGAATCTAATATTAAAGAATTTATTACTTTGCAAAAGAATTTTAATGCTATGATTGAATAAAAATTGCTTAAGATTGATGATTTGGCTAGGAACGTTGATATAATTGCTCCTGATGTTGATTCTTTAAAACTTAGAACTATTCCACCTAAGCATGATATAAATGAGTCTCTCAAAGCCATGAGAATTTCCATTGACGAGTGCAAAGAAAGAACCGCTAGGATGCATGCTAAGAAAGATGCCATTATAAAAGCGTGTTCTTCTAGTTCCTATGAAAATAATGATGAAGATCTAAAAGTTATTGATGTGTCCCCTATTAAATCTTTGTTTTGCAATATGAATCTTGATAATGATGGGACTGAATATGATCCACCTTTACCTAGAAGGCGTTCCAAGAATTCTGAATCTGTTGATCTTGATGCTAAATTTGATAAAAGTGGGATTGAAGAAATGAAAACCATAGTTGTTGCTAAACCCACTATTATGGATTTCAAGGAATTTAACTATGAAAATTGCTCTTTGATTGATTGTATTTCCTTGTTGCAATCCGTGCTAAATTCTCCTCGTGCTTATAGTCAAAATAAGGGGTTTACTAAACATATCGTTGATGCCTTGATGCAATCTTATGAAGAAAAACTTGATTGGAAGTTTCTATCCCTAGAAAAATTTATGATGAGTGGAAACCAACTATTAAAATTAAAATTAAAGATCATGAATGCTATGCTTTATGTGATTTGGGTACTAGTGTTTCCAGGATTCCAAAGACTTTGTGTGATTTGTTAGGTTTCCGTGATTTTGATGATTGCTCTCTAAACTTGAACCTTGCGGATTCCACTATTAAGAAACCTATGGGAAGAATTAATGATGTTCTTATTGTTGCAAATAGGAATTATGTGCCCATAGATTTTATTGTTCTTTACATAGATTGCAATCCTTCATGTCCTATTATTTTTGGTAGACCTTTCCTTAGAACGATTGGTGCAATTATTGTAATGGAGGAAGGAAATATTAGATTCCAATTTCCGTTAAGGCATGGAACACTTTCCTAGAAAGAAAATTAAATTACCTTATGAATCTATTATGAGAGCCACTTATGGATTGCCTACCAAAGATGGTAATACCTAGATCTATTCTTGCTTGTTATGCCTAGCTAGGGGCGTTAAACGATAGCGCTTGTTGGGAGGCAACCCAATTTTGTTTTTATTCCTTGACTTTTGCTCCTGATTAGTAATAAATAAATTATTTAGAATCTTTTTTGGTTGTCTTTTTGTGTTTAATTAGTGTTTGTGCCTAGTAGAACCATTGGGAAGACTTGGGGGAAAGTCTTGTTGAACTTTCTGTAAAAAACAGAAACTTTAGCGCTCACGAGAACTGCTGTCATTTTCATTTGGAAAGATCTATTTTGTTAATTCTTTTTTCAGATGATTAATAGATAAATTCCTCACGTCCAGAAATTAATTTCGAATTTTTGGGGTTCCAGATCTTGTGCTAGCTACAGATTACTACAGACTGTTCAATTTTTGACAGATTCTGTTTTGCATGTGTTGTTTGCTTATTTTGATGAATCTATGGCTAGTAAAATAGTTTATGAACCATAGAGAAGTTGGAATACAGTATGTATAACACCCATATAAATAAATAATGAGTTCATTACAGTACCTTGAAGTGGTCTTTGGTTTTCTTTCGCTAACGGAGCTCACGAGATTTTCTACTTAAAGTTTTGTGTTGTGAAGTTTTCAAGTTTTGGGTAAAGATTTGATGGATTATGGAACAAGGAGTGGCAAGAGCCTAAGCTTGGGGATGCCCATGGCACCCCCAAGATAATCTAAGGACACCTAAAAGCCAAATCTTGGGGATGCCCCAGAAGGCATCCCCTCTTTCGTCTACTTCTATCGGTAAATTTACTTGGAGCTATATTTTTATTTATCACATGATATGTGTTTTACTTGGAGCGTCTTGTATGATTTGAGTCTTTGCTTGTTAGTTTACCACAATCATCCTTTCTGTACACATCTTTTGAGAGAGCCATACATGACTTGGAATTTGTTAGAATACTCTATGTGCTTCGCTTATATCTTTTGAGTTATATAATTTTGCTCTAGTGCTTCACTTATATCTTTTAGAGCACAGTGGTGGATTTGTTTTATAGAAACTATTGATCTCTCATGCTTCACTTGGATTATTTTGAGAGTCTTAATAGCATGGTAATTTGCTTAAAATCCTAATATGCTTGGTATGCAAGATTAATAATAAAACTTTCTTATAAGTGTGTTGAATAGTAAGAGAAGTTTGATGCTTGATGATTGTTTTGAGACATGGAGGTAATAAAATCAAAGTCGTGCTAGTTGAGTAGTTGTGAAATTGAGAAATACTTGTGTTGAGGTTTGCAAGTCCCGTAGCATGCACGTATGCTAAACGTTATGCAACAAATTTGAAACATGAGGTGTTATTTGATTGTCTTCCTTATGAGTGGCAGTCGGGGATGAGCGATGGTCTTTTCCTACCAATCTATCCCCCTAGGAGCATGCGCGTAGTACCGAGGTTTTTGATGACTTGTAGATTTTTGCAATAAGTATGTGAGTTCTCTATGACTAATGACGAGTCCATTGATTATACGCACTCTCACCCTTCCATCCTTGCTAGCCTCTTCGGTTCCGCGCATTGCCCTTTCTCACATTGAGAATTGGCGCAAACTTCGCCGGTGCATCCAAACCCCGTGATACGATATGCTCTTTCACACATAAACCTCCTTATATCTTCCTCAAAACAGCCACCATACCTACCTATTATGGCATTTCCATAGCCATTCCGAGATATATTGCCATGCAACTTTCCATCATTCCGTTCATCATGACACATTCATCATTGTCATATTGCTTAGCATGATCATGTACTTGACATAGTATTTGTGGCAAAGCCACCGTTCCTTTCATACATGTCATTCTTGGTTCATTTCATATCCCGGTACACCGCCGGAGGCATTCATATAGAGTCATCTTTGTTCTAGTATCGAGTTGTAATCATTGAGTTGTAAATAAATAGAAGTGTGATGATCATCATTTTCTAGAACATTGTCCCAATTGAGGAATATAAAAAAAGAGAGAAAGGCCATAAAAAATAAAGAGAAAAGGCCCAAAAAAAGAAAAAATGAGAGAAAAAGAGAGAAGGGACAATGTTACTATCCTTTGCCACACTTGTGCTTCAAAGTAGCACCATGATCTTCATAGTAGAGAGTCTCTCATGTTATCACTTTCATATACTAGTGGGAATTTTTCATTATAGAACTTGGCTTGTATATTCCAACAATGGGCCTCCTCAAGTGCCCTAGGTCTTTGTGAACAAGCAAGTTGGATGCACACCCACTAGTTTCTATTGTTGAGATTTCATACATTTATAGCTCTAGTGCATCCGTTGCATGGCAATTCCTACTCCTTGCATTAACATAAATCAGTGGGCATCTCCATAGCCCATTGATTAGCCTCGTTAATGTGAGACTTCCTCCTTTTTGTCTTCTTCACTTAATCCCCTAACTATATTCCATTCCACCTGTAGTGCTATGTCCTTGGCTCTCGCTCATATATTGCACGAAAGTTTATAGGTTTGAGATTACTAAAGTATGAAACAATTGCTTGGCTTGTCATCGGGGTTGTGCATGATGATAGCATTCTTGTGTGATGAGAATGAAACATGACTAAACCATATGATTTTGTAGGGATGACCTTTCTTTGGCCATGTTATTTTGAGAAGACATAATTGCTTAGTTAGTATGCTTGAAGTATTATCATTTTTATGTCAATATGAACTTTTGTCTTGAATCTTTCGGATCTGAATATTCATACCACAATTAAGAAGAATTACATTAAAATTATGCCAAGTAGCACTCCGCATCAAAACATCTATTTTTATCATTTACCTACTCGAGGACGAGCAGGAATTAAGCTTGGGGATGCTTGATATGTCTCCAACGTATCTATAATTTTTGATTGCTCCATGCTATATTATCTACTATTTTGGACATTATTGGGCTTTATTATCCACTTTTATATTATTTTTGGGACTCACCTATTAACCGGAGGCCCAGCCCAGAATAGATGTTTTTTTCTTGTTTTAGGGTTTCGAAGAAAAGGAATATCAAACGGAGTCCAAACAGAATGAAACCTTCGGGAACGTGATTTTCTCACCGAATACAACTCAGGAGACTTGGACCCTATGTCAAGCCAACCAACAGGAGGCCACGAGGTAGGGGGCGCGCCTGCCCCCCCAGGCGTGCCCTCCACCCTCGTGGGCGCCCTGTTGCTCCACCGACGTACTTCTTCCTCTTATATATATCCATGTACCCCCAAATGATCAGAACAGGAGCCAAAACCCTAATTCCACCGCCGTAACTTTCTGTATCCATGAGATCCCATCTTGGGGCCTGTTTCGGAGCTCCGCCGGAGGGGGCATCGATCATGGAGGGCTTCTACATCAACACCATAGCCTCTCCGATCAAGTGTGAGTAGTTTACCTCATACCTACGGGTCCATAGTTAGTAGCTAGATGGCTTCTTCTCTCTTTTTGGATCTCAATACAATGTTCTCCCCCTCTCTTGTGGAGATCTATTTGATGTAATCTTCTTTTTGCGGTGTGTTTGTTGAGACCGATGAATTGTGGGTTCATGATAAGTCTATCTATGAATTATCAGTTTGGTTTGGCCTACTAGATTGATCTTTCTTGCAATGGGAGAAGTTCTTAGCTTTGGGTTCAATCTTGTGGTGTCCTTTCCCGGTGATAGTAAGGGCAGCAAGGCACGTATTGTATTGTTGCCATCGGGGATAACAAGATGGGGTTTTCTTCATATTGCATGAGTCTACCCCTCTACATCATGTCATCTTGCTTAAGGTGTTACTCTGTTTTTTACTTAATAGTCTAGATGCATGCTGGATAGCGGTCGATGAGTGGAGTAATAGTAGTAGATGCAGGCAGGAGTCGGTCTACTTGTCTCGGACATGATGCCTATATACATGATCATACCTAGATATTCTCATAACTATGCTCAATTCTGCCAATTGCTCAACAGTAATTTGTTCACCCACCGTAGAATACTTATGCTCTCGAGAGAAGCCACTAGTGAAACCTATGGCCCCGGGTCTATCTTTATCATATTAATCTCCTACTACTTAGTTATTTACTTTTCTATCTACTTTGCCTTTATTTTACTTTGCCTCTTTATCATAAAAATACCAAAAATATTATCTTATCATATCTATCAGATCTCACTCTCGTAAGTGGCCCTATAGGGATTGACAACCCCTATTTGCATTGGTTGCGAGGATTTATTTGTTTTGTGCATGTACGAGGGACTCGCGCGTAGCCTCCTACTGGATTGATACCTTGGTTCTCAAAAACTGAGGGAAATACTTACACTACTTTGCTCCATCATCCCTTCCTCTTTGGGGAAAACCAACACAGTGCTAAAAGAGGTAGCACTTCTCCCCACCAAGGATTGTTGCCGCACCCAAGTCCTCTCAATTCGGTGGCGCCCTCTATGGCGCGCCGTGCCGTTTAATCTCGACTGTCGTCGGCTATCTCTATTCAATGATTTTGAAATCCCAGAGACATCATCTCCTCCCACCAGGGATCCATTCAAAGCCTCTGCATCCCGTCATGCTACCTGAGAAAGCATACCATGCCCTGCATGGTGGACGCATGGCTGAAATCCCCTGAATTCACAAAACTACAGCTTCTTGAGTTCTACTATTCCCCTAGAAATCACCTACCAGATACCGAACGCCATCTACCTGTGCCCTCAGCACCGATGTCCATCTCGCGGTTTTCCTCCTCTCTCCACACCACCACCTTTGCGCTGTGCGACCTACCAAACAATCTGGTACTAAACCTTCGACTCCCATTTCTCAAGAAACTTTCGCTTGTGCGGGTTCGTATATCGGAGACCTCATTGCACAACATCATCCACTCCAGTTGCCCTGCCCTCGAGTGCTTGGTGCTTGTTTTCACAGTTAGAATCGGTTATCTCCAAATAAAGTCGCCTAACCTTGTAAGAATTGGAATTTATTTTGACGGAAGGCAGCTCATCATCCAAGATGCCCCTTCACTTCAAAGGTTGATCCTTGATTCTAGTTATTCACCATTGAAAATAACCATCCTCTCTGCGCCTAAACTGGAGAACTTGGGTGTAATACATGATCTCTGTGCTCATTTCGATATGGTGTTTGGCTCCACAGTTCTTCACGTGCTTTATATTATCATCTACACTTGTAACCATAAGCTGCATTTTAAATTTATGCGCATAAGTTATATGTCATCTTGGAGTACACATTTTGTACTAATATTATGTTCTATGCTCAATGAAGAGTTTCTCCATCGATGGCCTATCAATGGTGCTGGATTCTGTCAAGATCTTAGATATCCAAATGAATAGTTTTGATATGAACGATATTATTGGCTTGCTGCAATGCTTTCCATGTCTGGAGAAGTTGTATATAAAGGTGATAATTTCACGCACATTGGAAGCCCGCATATAGTGTACTAGAATTAACCGTTCAGTTGTTGCTCTTTTGACACTCTTTTTTTAGACCTTAACTGTTTTCAATCTTCATGTCTATTTAGGCAACAGGACGGGGTAAGAAAGTTATAACCAATCGGTGGATTCGTAAGGATCGGGATTTCCTCACTTCTCATGAGATTCGATTGAAGACAATAACGCTAGAACGATATGTAGCCATCTGTGCAAACACTAGATTTGTCACATTCTTCCTGCTGAATGCGAGGTTACTATTGTCCATCAGGCTTAAGTTTATCAGCATCATGGTTTTGACGGATGGGTATGTGGAAGAGCAAAAAAAGGAGTTTCGGGTGAGCAAAAGAGCTTCTGAACGTGTCGGGCTTCTATTTACAACATATTGTGGTCATAATCCAGTAAATTTTATGACCCAAGATGTTCATTCTATGGACCTGGCCGATCCATTTGACTGTGACTGCCAAAAATAGTGCTGGAGTTAGATGTTGTTGCCCTTTTCAACCTGGTTTTTTGTAAACCTGATGAACAATTAACCCTCGTGCTTTTGTACAGTTTGTAAGATGGAGTTAGATTTTCTTGCCCTTTTCAACTCAGCTGTGACTGTCATATTTTCTTTGAAGCAAGGCAAATGGCTTGCTAGTCGTTTAATTTAGAGTGAAATATTGTAACAATTAAAAAATCCCAACCATGGGAAATAACGTCACTCTCGCTGGCTGCTTGAGCTCACTGTGCATTACAGAAGCCAAGTGATTAGTCGCCACCAGCACCCACAAACTTGTTTCGAACTAGCACATCAAATGGGCTGTAAATTTTCATAGGAAAGGCTGTATAACCATGACAGATTTGGATTCTGACATTTGGGACCCGCGAGAAAATAGCCTATCTAAGGTGGTGTCGACTTACTAGGCAGTCAACAAACGATTCTGCCTACCAGCCATTGGATTGACATCCAACATCTCTCATGTATCTTCTATCTCTTGTCTTCTTCTTCCTCCAGCCACCCAAACAAAACCATCCCGTCGGCTCCGCCTGCTCCCGCCTCCCATGGCTGGATGCGCCTCCGCCACATTATCGTACGTACCCTCTAATGTTGGCCAGTCCCTCCCTCTATTCCCCCACACGTCCTGTTATTCTCCGGCGATGTCAGCCCCAACACGCACCCGCACCCGAACCAGTCAACCTTCATACTCCCCTCCGCCTGCGACGAGACCGGCGCATCTTCCACGGCTCCTGTTCATTCCGTCCGAGGCCTCGCCGTCGTCCTCCGCCTTGCGGCCTTGGTTCGCTCGCCGTGTGCGGTGCGCCGCCCTCTTGCGTTAACAACATCGTCAACAACCGAGAGGAACAAGCAGATGACTGTATGTGGAGAGGATGACAGTAGGGACCCACCAGCGTCACGGCTGTACGCAAGCAAGTGCCTCTATATTACAAGCCCAAAAATATGGTTCCTCCTAATGGTTGGACATCTGGGGCTCACCCCATTGTCAACGTAGTCAATAAATGAGAGAATTACACTACGAGCGGCCGACACCGGGGACTCAGCAGGTCGCGCAGTTTTTTTTTGAGGAACAAGTAGTTGTTATTTATACTAGTTTTAGCGACGGATCAGGGTAACAACGGGGCTGTGCGGGGGCTGTGGCCCGTCTAGCCAGGGTTTTATTTATGTTTACCACATCATGTGCCCAGTTGTGTTTTTTATTGCTGAAAATGGCTAGCCCAGTTCTATTTTTTTAAGAAATACCCAAATGAGGCATACTTGCTTTATCAGCCCTGCTGGGCTGCAAATATTTCAAGATGAGGAGAGTTTCATTCGGTTTGCCCAGAAATGGGTTGTACATTTTTAAAACACATCAAACCGGGAACTAGTTTCAATATTATTTCATTACAAGATTTTAAATTCCGTTGATTTTTATGCGCGGACAATTATTTGCATTTTATATTTATATAGATTATTTTTCAAAATAGTTTCAATGTGAATCGATATTTCGGGATTAAAAAGAGTTGGCCACACCGAAATATGCAAAATTTCATATACTTTTTAACTGTGGCCACAATATGGGGTGTAATGCTAACAAAAAGAAGATGGGCTCGAAAAAAATTCTTAGCAATTAGCAAATGGGCTGTACATTATTAGAAATAATGCACACGAGAGTAGTGACTGTTGGATGTCCATCCAACGGCTGTCGTGTTCTTCAATCTCTGCTCTTCCCGCTCCAACCACTCAAACAAGCGCTGGCGGGACTGCCTCCTCCCTCCTCCCGCGGCCGGCTATGCTGCCGCGCAGGCCTCACCACCCCACCGTACTCCCATCGCTGGCCTAGCCATCCCTCTACTCACCCACATCCGTTGTTATTCTCCGGGGACGGAAGATGAACCAGTAAACCCTCGTACTCCTCCATGTGGGAAACAACTGCCGAGTCTTCCCTAGCTCTGTGTCATTCCCTTCCTAGGCCTCACCGTCGTCCACCGCCCTGGTGCTCTCGGCGCGGCCTGGTCAACGTGGTCAATGAACGACATCCATCGGAAGTGGACTGTATGTGGAGAGGCTGACAGCTGGGTCCATGGCCGCACGCAAGGAAATGCCTCCTTATTACACGCAAAATAATGATTCCTCCACCTGACAGCTAGGACCCACGGGAAGGGATTCTGTATTTCGCGAAAAAACGTCCCCCCCGCTGACAGGTCGGACCCACCAGCTATATCTTCACACGCAAGGAAGTAACTCCTTATTATGCACACAAAAAATGAATACCCCCTGCTAGCTGGGACCCACCATAGTAGGTGTCTGACTTGTGGGCCTACTAAGTTGACGGGGACGGAGGGCTTTGTCAACTTAGTCAATATGAAAAATTCTAGATCCAGTGACCGTACGATGTCCATCCAATGACCATAGTGCTTCTTCAACCTCTGGTCTTCTTGCTCCAGCCGCCCAAAGCAGCGCCGGTCGTGCCGCCTGCTCCTGCTTCCCGTGGTCGGTTGTGCTGCCGTGGAGGTCTCACCGCCCCCTACTACTCCCACCGCTGGCCAGGCCATCCCTCTACTCACCCACACCCCATGTTATTCTGCGGCGACAGCAGTCTCACACCACAATGAACCAGTGAACCCTCATACTCCTCTACGCGTGGGCATCCACTATCGCGTCTTCCCCAGCTCCGCCTCATCCCCTTCCTAGGCCTCGCCGTCGTCCACCGCCCTGGTGCTCTCGGCACGGCGTGGTCAACATGGTCAAGGAACAACTTCCATCGGACGCGGACTATACATGGAGAGCTGATAGCTGGGTCCACTGTCGCATCAAGGAAGTGCCTCCTTATTACTCGCAAAATAATTATTCCTCCACCTGACAGCGGGGACCACCAGACAGGCCACCGTATTTCTTGAAAAAAATGTTACCTCTTGACTGCTGGGACCCACCAGCTACATCTTCGCACGCAAGGAAGTGCGCCCGGGCAAAAAAAAACGATTCGCCCCCTGACTGCTGGGACCCACCAGCTACATCTTCACACGCAAGGAAGTGCCTGACAGTCGGGACCCACCTGGTTGAAGCGTACATAGCGTTGTCATTCTGGTCGCGAACGTGTACGTACATACCGGTCGATGTAGAGGCGTGCACGTAGCATGTACATGTATGTACAGCGAACAGTGTGCAAGAAAGAAAATACGGCCACGTACGTACATACGGCGGGGTCTCAAACGCCTACTTGCGCATATGTATAGCCAGCGACCGTGTACATGGCTGGGTCGAAACGGAGAAACTGCGTCGTCATCGTGTTCATGGGGAGCCAACCGGGTGGGTCGGAATGGAATGCGTCATCGTGTTCATCGGGAGGGCTTGGACGGAACAGCCGATGGAAACGAGGCCTGGCGTACCGCAGAATGGAGGAAACAACGTTGTGTTCAACCGGCCATGTTCGAAACGAGATCCTGTTCATCGGGAGGGGTCTGGAGTACCGCAAAACGGAGGAAACAGACCTCCTACGGTCGAAACGTTGTCCTGTTGATCGGGAGGGGTGTGGCGTACTGCAAAACAGAGAATATGGACTTGTGTTGGAGAGCTACGGCTGAAACGGGTGACCTGTTCATCGGGAGGGGTGTGGCGTACCGTAAAACAGGACTCCATGGGATATTGTTCATCTCCATTGTTGACCCCCTCCAGCCTCCACGGGCTACTGTTCATCCACCGTCGACCCCCTCCAGCCTCCACCTGCGACTGTTCATCCGCGGGCTCTTGTTCATCCAGCCTCCACCGCACGCTACTCCATCGGCTACTGTTCAACCAGCCCTCTCCACGGGCTACTGTTCATCCAGCCCTCCACCATCTACTATTCATCTAGCCCTCCATGGGGTGGTCCTGTTCATCCAGCCCTCCACGGGGTCCAGTTCATCCAGCCCCAACCGGCTCAATTGATCGGTGTCTTGTTCATCCAGAGGCAACACCACGGGGTCCTGTTCATCCACCCCCACTGGGAACTTTTCATCCAAACCCCCCTAGTAACACTCACTGTTCATCCAGAGGAAACATCGACCGGCCTCAGTTAGCAGCAATAGCGAAGGAATCGCTCGATCGGGTTCAGTTAACAGCCATCGAACGATCGCTCGGGTTCAGTAACGCGTAGCCTGCAGTGCAATCGCTCGGGTTCAGTAGGCGAACGCCTCGCTCGGGTTCAGTTAGAGCCCAACACCTCGCACCCACGCGCGTGCGTGTACGAGAGAAACACACAAACCTCCATGCATCGCTCGGCCCCGACCACCCACTGTAACCGGGAACACCCCGATATTTTCCTCGCCCTCGCTTCTACCATAGTTTTCCCGTCATGGACGGCCCAAAGAATGTCATGTAGCTACGTCTCCAACCCGCCCAGGACAAAAAGCCTATTTTCTGTCATGATTTTTTGTCATAGAAGTAGGAGCCCACCACATCTATGTTGATACCGGGTTTTATCACAATTACTGTCATAGAAGTGTCATAAGTATGACAGAATTTTTTTTCGTTCGGCCCAAAATGTCACGGATGTGTCTTTTTTTGTAGTGCTCGATTCCCGCGCATGCCTTGTATTCTTCCTCTTATAGATAGGCATGAGGGTATTTACCACTCCCCCTGCTTCCTTGCCTTTGTCTTCCTCTCGCATCTCCTCTGTCGCCCGAGCTTCGCCGCCGTGACCTCCAACCGCTGCACCAACTATGGCTATTGCATCAACCTGACCAGACCAAAACACTCCAGCGTGCCACGGCTGCTCCTCGTCACCTATAAGAGCACCTCTCCTCTTATCTCAAATCTGCATTAGGGTTTGGACAGTTTGTCGGCGTTCTTGTCATTCTTCGTTGTTTCCTTCAACTCCGATAGCTTTTAATCTGGACAAGTCATAAACCTTGTGCGGAAGTAGTTTTAGCATTCATTTTCATCATTATAATAACATCTATCCATAGAAGATCTCATCAAATCATCCAAACTTTTCCACCGCCGCCACCTTAGGTTTAGAATTTTACTGCTTTTTCTGAACTATGGTAGATCCAAAATTGTTGCTTCAGCTTGCCAAATCTGTTTGTCCAACACTTCACAACATTTTCACTGATAGACTTGAAACACCATATGTGCCATGGCGGCTTATGACATAAACCGTGACTCGCCATATAACATTAGGCCCCATTTAAGCTGCCATCATCCGCCTCGAAGTCAATAATTCGGCAATATCCTTCTAGTTTAACCAGGCTTGCTTATTCATTCTTATAATTCAGTCCTCCAGTTTTAACAACTGTACTCTGAACTACATCTCCATAGCCATTAGTTTGTTACAGCGTCTTAAACCATAATTTGTAACTCGCCAGATATCTGCCGGTTTAATAACATCTTCAATCGCCTTTTGTAGGCCGAGCACCCAATTATGACTAAGACTGTCACCTCATGCGACTAGGTTCCGCCCATTGTTACCGAGGCAATGCTCCAAGATTATGTCAAGATTAGCTTCTTACTGGCAAAACAATTATTCACTAGTGTGTTCCAAAACCAGATGAAGTCAGACGTCAGCCGCAGGATGATGAAGTTATTGTTTTCACAGATCACATGAACCGGGGCTTCTCACCGCCCGGGTCAAAATTCTTCTGTGATATTCTGCATTTTCTGCAACTTCATCCTCAAGACATCGGGTCCAATTCCGTTTCAAATATCTGCAATTTCCAAGTCTTATATGAAGTATACCTTCAAGAAGAACCAAGTGTTGAACTCTTTAGAGAGTATTTTTATTTGAACCGCCAAAATGAATTCACTGATGGGCCCATCCAGGAGCTTGGCGGGACCTCAATTCAGCGACGCAGAGATGCCATTTTTCCATATGCTCAGCTTCCAAGCCATCCCAAGGATTGGAATCAAACTTGGTTCTATTGCAAAGATACTTCTCCTGCTGATGAAAACCCCTTGCCAGGCCTCTGCGACCAACGGTTCAACCCAAAGCACCCTCTCCCTGACCGGCTTACCACTACTGAACGGGCTAAACTTGTGCCCACCTTTTTAAAGGTTAGAGCCTTATTGGCCAATGGATTGACCGGGGTTGACCTGGTTCAATGCTGCGTAGCTTGGAGGATCATACCTTTGAGCCAATGGTCCGGTCTAATGTGCACATATACTGGTGATACGAAAGATCCACTGCATTACAATTCAACCCAGTTGTCTGATAAAGCCATCAATGATATGACAAAAACTCTTCTCAATGAAAGCTTGGAGAGTTGCACCAAAGTGGGGCTGAATCCCTTCTGCACACTCAACCCGGCACCGGATGTAAGCATGTCCGGTTTATATACTTTACTTCATTGTTCATATAACTTGCAAATCCCCAACCTATATTGTAATTTTTTGCAGGCTAGATCCGCCTTTTGGAATAATAAATATGAGGAAAAAGACGCCAAGAAGGCCAGGGCTAAGACCAAAGCCGTGAAGAAGAATAAAGAGAAATCCACTGCCTTTGATGCATTAAACTTGGATGAAGATGATGAGTCAGAGGTAGACCTTGATTCCCTTGGCTCCCTTTTTTCATTCATTTTATTGACACTGATTGCTATCAGGATGGCGCGAAAACCAGCCAGGCGGGTGATGACAAGGTAACTATTATTTCCTTCGACCCAGAGCCTTTGCCAAGACAGAAAATTCGGCGAGTGACCTGGAAAGTAAGGTTTTCTCACCCTTTAGCTCACTTGGATCCCAACTTTATTTTGAAGCAACAACAGCATGAGAACCAGCGCAGAACTCGGACTAGTGGAGGCGAAGAACTTTCCTCCGGTTTACCTAACACACTAGCCCCACGCAAATGCTGGAATGAGGTACTTCAAAATTCCAACTCTATTTATTCCAAGGCAAGTCTTATTCATCAAGCACTTAATCCTTTTAACTCAAATTATCAGGGGACCTCTCACTCTTTCTCTGGCGACTCATCCCGGACTCAGCTTCCGGCTTTCAAGACTGCCCCTGGGTACTAACTTTATCTGTGTTTTTCCACATCTCTAAATTCATACTAAATTTTTGAATCCTCTTGCGGTGGAAAAGCAAAGCCTAGCAAAAAGGCTAAAATAAACAAGCCAACAGAAGACCCCAAGACTCATGAACCGGAAAAACAAGCACCAATATCTGAGGCCTCCGTGCAACAGCCGGAGGAACCTGTTGATGACCCGCCACCAGAAAATCATGGTACCTCTACTGAGCATATAATTGTCGATCCCTTGGGTGCTGAACTGCCAAGTCCAATCAAGCCTTCAGATCCAAATACTGAGGAAGTTCTAATCACTGGCACTGGTTTTCAAGAACCGGGGAATCCTGTTGCTTTAGCAAAACATTCTCCCAAAGAAGAATTGATCGAGAGGCACAAAGTCAAATTTGACATGGCCAATTATTGTCATCTAAATATTAGTGAAATCCTCTCCGGCTATCTCAGTCAAATACACAGCGGCCATGATCTGGAGATTAACATGGTCAAGCATATGCACTAGAAATATGAGGTATCAATTTCTGCTTTTACATAAGATATACTCCTTCAGCCCCCAAGTCTACCGAATATGATAGAATAGAATATACTGTAGACTTGTTAGATAGCCTTTAGCTATGCATTTGAATCAAAACCTGTAGCCCCCAAGGGCCGGCTTAAACTTATGAAGATAAGCCGGGACTTTCAAGAATCGACTTTGCACCTGTAGCCCCCAAGGGCCGGGTTAAACTATCAATTTGAGCCGGGTCTTCAGGTAATAGTGATCAACTTTGCAGCTATAGCCCCCAAGGGCTAGTTTAATCAATACAAATAAACCGGGACTTATCACTGTCGCTGTAAATCTCATCTAGCCACCCTTACAAACTGGTTTAACTTGAAAAAGATGAACCAGAGTCATCTGCCACTGCTTAAAGGAGACTTTGTGCACCCATTAGCCCCCAAGTGCCAAGTACTGGTGCTTGCAAAGGGCTTGGGACTTATCAATTTGTAAGAGCATATCATAACTGTGCATAGTTGTTTCATCCTTCTTGCAGGAATCATCTAGTCAATTTCAATCTCAGTTGACTGACTTAAAAACACGGCTTGAAGCACAAGAAGCTGAGACCCGAAAGGCTGACTCCAAGTTTAAATTTAGCTGGGATGAAAATGAAAAGCTAAAAACTGAGTTTCATGCTGAGAAAGCCACGTGGGCTGAAGAGAAGGCCGCCCTGATACAGAGGGCTGAAAAAGCTGAAGCCTCATTGGAGGAGGTCACCACAGAACTTACTGGTTTAAAGCATCGTATCACGCAGATGACTGAGGAAGTCCTGGATTAGGGGGTCTCGGGACAGCCGGACTATATCCTGTTGACACCAGATTTTGGCATGTTCATGAATCAGGGTTCATATGCAAAAGTTAGAGGCAACACTTCGCGGGCCGGCCCTGAGTGAGAAAGTATTCGGCCTTTGCCGGCTGAATGAAACCTTGCCGGGGTAAAACCTTGTCGATGTGAGGGCTTACCGATGTGGAAATCTTGCCGGCAGAGAAGCTTGCCAGCGTGGAAAGCTTGCCGGCGAAGAAGCTTGCCGGTGTGAAATCTTGCCGAGGGAGAAACCTTGCCGAAGAGGAACTCTTGCCGGGGTAGAAACCTTGCCGAGGAGGAACTCTTGCCGGGGTAGAAACCTTGCCGAGCTAGGGAGAACCCTTGACGGTGTAAAAAACCTTGCCGGGGTGAAACCTTGTCGGTGCGGAAAGTTTACCCGGGTGGAAGGCCTGTCGGGGTGGAGGTTGTGATAGTCAATCCGACCAGAAGCTGAAGATGGGTTCAAATGATTATCTAGATGGACTCAAATGGAGAAGTGATATACATGAAAGAGTTCCATATTATTGATATGAACATCTTTGAAATTTGGGTCATCGCCGTCCGATTTCATCTCGAAGGCCGAAACTATGCTCAAAGTACCAAGATCTTATATTCAAAGTACAGTTTAGCCGATTAAGCCCCCAAGACGACCTCAAATGAAAAAATGATCTACACGGGTTGTCTTCATCTCGTCGAAGCGATTAATTTTGATATAAAAATCGTTCAAATCTGAGTTCGTATGCAAAAGTTAGACCAATCGGAGTGCAGCCCTGTCACGAGGCGAGATGTGGCGCGCCCCACCAGACACATGTCTGGCAGGTAGCGCGAGGAGATAGCCTGTGTTGCGAGACCGATATGACCCTCAAGATGATCTCTGATAAAAAAAGCTTCAACATGAAAGTTGTTCGTCTCGTCGAAACGGTCAAGATTGCTTTTGGGCTTGTTTTCATCCGAGATCGTTTACTACCGCAAAAAGGACCCACAAGGTGCAACCAGTTTAAACCGAACAGTTTTGGAAAGTTCGGATAAAACCAGTCCGAATTTGACTAGGGTTTTGGACGTGAATTGATGTAATTTTCTTGTAAGGAAAGCCTAGATAAATCCTTTTCTTGTACGGGAAGTCCAGCCGCCTCTTATATATGTTGGGGGTGACGGCCGATTGAAACAACACACAATCGAACAAACACATCTACTACTTTTTCGTGTTCATCTACTTTTTATCTCTCCATTGTATCTTTCTTCTCGTTCTTCGCTAGTTCTTCATGCTGGAGGGCTACGGATCCACGAGGCTCTAGGGGCGAGCGAATGGACCTAGAGAAGCCCATAGCCGTCGCGAGCCCTGACGGGTTCCCTCCTGGGCAAATGGGGCTTCGGGTCTACAAAAGCATCTGCCGGCTGTCCTGCATATCGCGCTGCCGGTCAGATCTCCTTCGACGCGAGCTGCGGTGCATCACCCCCGGCGTCGAGGGTACACTGTGACGTGTTCGTGTGCGAACACACTTTTTGGCGACTCCGCTGGGGACGAAGTTTCGAACGGTCTCTGGCCCGTTCTTGCTATGAAGAGATCGTCATCAAGTTGCTGAAATCTACAAAGGTAATATGAATACGGAATTCCCCTTTGTAGATGCAAATAATTCATATGTTGTTGTTGGATCACCTAATGAGCATAATGTATCGGCTAGCCCTAGTTTTATCAATCATGCATCTAATTATGCGCAAGGGCCGATGGAAAACAATTTTCATGCTTCAAATTCTTATGATTTTAGCAACGTACAACATATGTATCCAAACTCTCATGCATCGGCAACCCCACAAATCCATATGCCGATGAACAACATGATGGGTTTGGTTAATTAATTTGAAACACCTCATGTTAAAATTTCCAATAGCATACAAGAAAGTGTTTCACCTTTTTATTCATCGGCAACTGATTTGCAATATGTGAATCCAACCTTGCCAATGGATGGAAGAGTTGGCCATTCTACTACTAGCTATTCGACCAGTTACTCTCAACCATCATATGCTACACCTCATGTTAGTAATTTTTCAGCACCGTATGCAACTGTAGATGTTCATAATTCGGCCCCGCATCTTCATGGTCACAGCCGAATAAGTGAAAATTTTACAGGAACACATGTGCCGTCATCAAATATTGTAGCATATAATGCATACTCTACGCAATTCAAGAATTTCGGAAACACTCGTGAATCATTGCCGAAAGAATCTAAAAGCGTTGTGGAGCAATCCCTTCCATAAGCGGTTGTGGCTGCATTAAAAAAGAGCTTGGCACAAAACAAGAGGAATAGTGCTCTTTGCCTTGAACAATATGAAAAGGGGTTGTTTCCTGATTATGCTGCAATAAAAGCTAGAGTTTTACAAGAAGATGAATCTTTGCCAATTGATAAAATTGCCGAGCAAAAATATGGTTTTACAACAATGCATATGCCTTCACCTAATACTACATCATATTATACAGCCCCTACACAATTGCAAAGTTTCGGCAACACCCATGCGCCATTGCTGAAAGAATCTAAAAGCATTGGGGGGCAATCGTATCCGAAGTGGGCTGAAATTGAGAAAAAGATTAAAGCCAATTTCGCCGCCCGCCGCCAGAAACAAAAAGAAACAGAATTGGCTCAAGTGAAAGAAGCATTGCCAATTGGTAGAAGCAATGTAAAGAAAGATGATTCAGAACATGAAAGTGCTCCGGTTAAAAGAGCCGAATGAAGAAGTATATATTCTGAATCCATCAAATGCAAAGAGGCAAGCATTATTGAGAAAGGGCACGGCAAGCATAGCAAAGCGACCATACTTAATTTTTCTAAAGTTAATGGAACCTACTTCCTGCCCTATGAGTTTCGTGCCAGAGAAATTGATGAACTTCAAGGACAAGAACAAGTAGCCGAACAAAGCTCGGCCGACAAATTTTTTCAATGTAATGATGCACGGAATCAAGAAAAAGATGATGAAGAGGCGTTGGGGAGCCATCCAAAGGCGGAGCAAGATATTGTTCAAGTCACACCACCATCATGCTCTCGCAACATACTTGAAGAGGTATGTTTAGCAAGTAATTTACCTATTTTCAGATTTGGTCAGGACTTTATTGTTGATGCATCTATTAGAAAAATCCTCATAAGTAATTTTGAAAGACCAATGAAGAAGGGTAATTTACTTGCTAGCAATAAAGTTGTTATTGAGCATATCGGTCAACCCATTACGCCATTTATAAAGACCGATAGTGACTTATTATTACAGCCAAAACTTTCCCCGTTGCTTTATCTAAAGTTCATATCTATTTGGGTAGCTTTGCTTATTTCATACTTGGCTTGCACTTGGTATCAATTGAGACATGTATGTTCTAACTATTTTCATTTTAGAAATTTAAAGCCAAGGTTAAATTCTGTTGAGAAAACCGATGCTAGTATAATATCTTACCCAAAGACATCGGAAATAGAGTGCAAAACACAATGCATAGACGAATGGTGTGGTGCAAAATCTGAACCATTCGTTTGCTTAATTCCAAAGCCATTCTCACATCAAGATCGTCTAGAAAATAAAAGGTTTACCTTTAATTCAAACATTTGTGATAAAATCTTTGATTTATTGTTGAGGAATAATTATATTAGAATTCTTGATCACCATGTTGAGCTATCTGTCCAGGGACGAATGTATTGTATGTTGCATGATTCGTCCGAGCATAATTTTGAGGATTGTAACATGTTTCGTCAAATAGTTAAATCGGCCATTGATAAAGGACGATTGAAACTTTTTGAGACACCAATAGATGACCAGTCTATTCCGATTGGTCCCGATGGTAGAAAGTTTTTGCATCGGCTGCTTCAAGCCGATCCATTTGAAGAGAAGGTAAAAACTGCAGGTGATGGTATCAAGCTTTCATGTAAAGAAGTTGTTGAAGAGCATAATGAACATAATCTTGAGGGCAAGAATTCCATCGAAGCTACAATGGAGACGCCAAGGACTGGGGGGCAGCAAGCAACTCCAATGATCGATGAGAGCAAACCAAAAGGAAACAAAGGCCGAAATAAGCGCAAGTGTAAGAGATCAAAAATCACCTTCGCTGAACTATTGGATAAATATCAAAAGAATAGTGAAGAGAAGAATGCTTATCGGCCCAATCATGCAAACAAACCAAGATCACCCCCAAGGCGCAAATATGAGGATCGGTATTGGCAAAGTGAGAATTTTAATGCAACATATTCATATCCTTATTTTGGGCCGCCAATGCCAATGCCATGGATGCCTCCCTATGCTCATATAGATCCGTATCCATCATGGGACAGGTATGATACAAGGGCACATTCTCCATCTTATTTTAGACCATCTCGCCAATATTATGCAGCTCCGAGAAGATCAATATCTGAACAATCACATGTTAAAGACCGTTTCAATCATAAGGAATCGGTCCAGAGCTCAAGGATGAAGAAAGAGGTGGTCAAGCAAGTTTACCGTGTTAAAAGAGATGGTCGTAAGAGTGCAACTTCAGATTTGATCTCAAATAAAAAAGAGCCAATTAAAGTGTTAACATTGGCTACTAAAGGCAATGAGACAAAGCAACCAATTATTGAGAGTCAAAGTGCCAAATCTGAAGAAAAGAAGTTGAGAGTGCATAAGGCCAAAAAGGAACTGCCATTGGTCAAAACAGAATTACAACCGAGATGCCCACTCGGCTTAACGTATTGGCAAAAGAAGGAATTACAAAATCTTAGTGCACAAGAGCTGAGACAGAAGAACATGGCATGGGTTCCCAAGAGGATCATTCATAACAAAAATGATGTGCATGCTTCTATTGCAACAAGTACAATAAAAGTGAAGAAAGAGAAGAATGGAAGCAACAAACAATTAAGCTGAAGAGGTGGATCACAACATCAAAATCTTCGGTTAGCACATCATCCATTTTCTTCAACAATGCCATTGATGCCTTTGCCATGGAATTCATCCACAGCTTGATCTCTCTAGAACCATGGAGATTATATATTGATGGTTAAATTTGTAGCAATGGCCAAGGTGTTGGTGTTGTTTATATATATCCTTATGGTGCTATTTTGTGAAGCCTCATGCTGCTTAAAATATTTTTGCACAATGATCAAAACCGAATATGCATTGTCATTAGGATTGGAGCTTTGCCTTGCTATAGGTGCTTTACATATTGAGGCTTCCGGTGATTCATTACTAGTAGTGCAACAAATATCCAATGGTTATCAATGTTTTGACGAATCATTTTCAGTTTATCTTGAGGTATGTCAAGATGTAAAATTTACCATGGGTTGTTTTAAGATTCTTCATATATCTGGACATGATAATTGGAAAGAGTTGGCATAGCAAGCATTTGGTTACCATGTTGGTCATGGTGTATTGCACATCTATCAATAGCCGATGTTTATTCTTGCCAACATAGGTAAGGCCGAATTGGAGTCCACAGCTTCGGCCACTAATGAAATTTTTATGCAGGCGAAAGTAAGGATTGGAGAAAATTTATTGTTGATTGTCTACAAAATCCTAGCAAAAGGGTGAACAATATGGTTCGGAGGATGACATTGAGATACATATCTATGGAACTTTATCACCGGATTGTTAATGAAGCTGAGAAGGTTTCACCCAAGTTTGCATCAGAAAGTTCACACAAGACATGGCCGATATATGATTATCGCCCTTAGCACAAACATGGCTGATTCCTGATTATCGTCCTGAGGAAAATAAATGGCCGATGTAGTGTTGAAATCGTCCTTAGAACAAACACAATACAAGTTATTTTTCGGCTCACAAGCTTTGTCGAAAAACAGGGGGCATGTGTTGACACCAGATTTTGGCATGGTCACGAATCAGCGTTCGTATGCAAAAGTTAGAGGCAACACTTCGCGGGCCGGCCCTGAGTGAGAAAGTATTCGGCCTTTGCCGGTTGAATGAAACCTTGCCGATGTGAGGGCTTACCAATGTGGAAAGCTTGCCGGCAGAGAAGCTTGCCGGCATGGAAAGCTTGCCGGCGAAGAAGCTTGCCGGTGTGAAATCTTGCCGAGGGAGAAACCTTGCCGAAGAGGAACTCTTGCCGGGGTAGAAACCTTGCGAGGAGGAACTCTTGCCGGGGTAGAAACCTTGCCGAGCTAGGAAGAACCCTTGCCGGTGTAAAAAACCTTGCCGGGGTGAAACCTTGTCGGTGCGGAAAGCTTACCCGGGTGGAAGGCCTGCCGGGGTGGAGGTTGTGATAGTCAATCCGACCAGAAGCTGAAGATGGGCTCAAACGATTATCTAGATGGACTCAAATGGAGAAGTGATCTACATGAAAGAGTTCCGTATTATTGATATGAACATCTTTGAAATTTGGGTCATCGCCGTCCGATTTCATCTCGAAGGCCGAAACTATGCTCGAAGTACCAAGATCTTATATTCAAAGTACAGTTTAGCCGATTAAGCCCCCAAGACGACCTCAAATGAAAAATGGTCTACACGGGTTGTCTTCGTCTCGTCGAAACGATCGAATTTGATATAAAAATCGTTCAAATCCGAGTTCGTATGCAAAAGTTAGAGCAATCGGAGTGCAGCCCTGTCACGAGGCGAGATGTGGCGCGCCCCACCAGACACATGTGTGGCGGGTAGCGCGAGGAGATAGCCTGTGTTGCGAGACCGATCTGACCCTCAAGATGATCTCTGATAAAAAAACCTTCAACATGAAAGTTGTTCGTCTCGTCGAAACGGTCAAGATTGCTTTTGGGCTTGTTTTCATCCGAGATTGTTTACTACCGCAAAAAGGACCCGCAAGGTGCAGCCAGTTTAGACCGAATAGTTTTGGAAAGTTTGGATAAAACCAGTCCGAATTTGACTAGGGTTTTGGACGTGAATTGATGTAATTTTCTTGTAAGGAAAGCCTAGATAAATCCTTTGCTTGTACGGGAAGTCCAGCCGCCTCTTATATATGTTGGGGGTGACGGACGATTGAAACAACACACAATCGAACAAACACATCTACTACTTTTTCCTGTTCATCTACTTTTTATCGCTCCATTGTATCTTTATTCTCGTTCTTCGCTAGTTCTTCATGCTGGAGGGCTGTGGATCCACGAGGCTCTAGGGGCGAGTGAATCGACCTGGAGCAGCCCATAGCCGTCGCGAGCCCTGACGGGGTCCCTCCCGGGCAAAGGGGGCTTCGGGTCTACAAAAGCATCTGCCGGCTGTCCTGCGTATCGCGCTGCCGGTCAGATCTCCTTCGACGCGAGCTGCGGTGCATCACCCCCGGCGTCAAGGATACATGGTGACGTGTTCATGTGCGAACATATTCTTTGGCTGGACTGTTAGACTATGAAGATACAAGATTGAAGACTTCGTCTCGTGTCCGGATGGGACTCTACTTGGCGTGGAAGGCAAGCTAGGCAATACGGATATGTGTATCTCCTCCTTTGTAACCGACCTTGTGTAACCCTAGCCCTTTCCGGTGTCTATATAAACCGGAGGGTTTTAGTCCGTAGGACAACATACAATCATACCATAGGCTAGCTTCTAGGGTTTAGCCTCTTTGATCTCGTGGTAGATCAACTCTTGTAATACCCATATCATCAAGAATAAATCAAGCAGGACGTAGGGTTTTGCCTTCATCAAGAGGGCCCGAACCTGGGTAAAACATCGTGTCCCCTGCCTCCTGTTACCATCCGCCTTAGACGCACAGTTCGGGACCCCCTACCCGAGATCCGCCGGTTTTGACACCGACATTGGTGCTTTCATTGAGAGTTCCTCTGTGTCGTCGCCATTAGGCTTGATGGCTCCTTCGATCATCGTTAGTGATGCAGTCCAGGGTGAGACTTTTCTCCTCGGAAAGATTTTTGTATTCGACGGCTTTGCACTGCGGGCCAATTCGCTTGGCCATCTGGAGCAGATCGAAAGCTACGCCCCTGGCCGTCAGGTCAGGTTTGGAAGCTTAAATTACATGGCCGATATCCACGGAGACTTGATCTTGGACGGATTCGAGCCCCTGCCTTGTGCGTCACACAGTCATGATGAGTACGATTTAGCTCTACCATCGGACAGTGTTCAGGAGATCGCACCGGCAGTCGCTCCGAGCCTCAATTCGGAGCCAGTTGCGCCACCAATGGACGGGTGGATAGACCCCGTCACGGAGGCCGTATCCTCAGCGGCGATCGAGCCGAATATCGACCTTACCCTTCACGAGAGTCATGTTGCTAAACTGCAGGATCCTTCTCTGGCCACGGACTCCGAACCGCCTGCGCCCGTTCCTATCGAATCTGATTGGGCGTCGATCATGGAGTTTACCTCCGCGGATATTTTTCAGCACTCTCCCTTCGGTGGTATACTGAACTCATTAAGGTCTCTCTCCTTGTCAGGAGTATCCTGGCCGAACTATGTCTGACTGGATTGGGATGCGGATGACGAAGAAATTCGCCGCCCACCCACCACCCACTTAGTAGCCTCTATCGATGACTTAACCAACATGCTCGACTCCGAATCCGAAGACATCGACGGTATGGACGACGATGCAGGAGACGAACAGGAACCACTGCCCACAGGGCACTGGACGCCCACTTCACCACATGACGTATACATGGTGGACGCACCAAAAGAAAACAACGACGAGGAACAAAAGGACACAACAAAGGGTTGTCCCCTCGAGAAGCAGTCAAAGCGGCGGCGTAAGCACCGCTCCAAATCCCGCCTCGGCAGAAACAATGATCATATATACCCAGCGTTAGTGCAGGGTGAATCATTTCCGGACCACGGCAACACGGAGAATCAAACCGAACAACCCGACTCCGTCAAAGATAATAGTCGGACAACATCAGACCGGACAGACACCCGGAGCAACAGAATGGCCATCAAAGGCATGTTGCCACCGCGAGGAGTCTAAAAAAGCAGAAACAAAGGCTCAAGGCTGCACAAGACACACTCCAAATCAGATGGAATAAAGTACTTAACACAACAGCGAAGTACGGCGGTAATCGCCACACCAAGTGCTACCCGAAACGGAAGTTGCTACCTGAATTCGATGAGGAGGCCTTAGATCCCCCGCAACCAAAAATTAAAATGGCCATCTAGCCGGATAGACGACCTCACGGCCAACATAGAGCGGCAAACAACGCCACACATAAGCCAATACGCGATCCACGTGAGGGCTCGCATCAAAAGGACGGCGCAACCAGATCCATCTATGGACCACGGAAGCGCACTCCAGCATACGATGCAACACAACAAACATCCGAACAACGCGGTACACCCAGATACAAGGGCGCCGCACACCCCATATGTTTCACCAACGAGGTGCTGGACCATGAATTTCCAGAGGGATTTAAACCCGCAAACATAGAGGCATACGACGGAACAACATACCCTGGGGTCTGGATTGAGGACTATATCATCCATATCCATATGGCTCGAGGAGATAATCTCCACGCCATCAAATACTTACCCCTCAAGCTCAAAGGGCCAGCTCGGCACTGGCTTAAAAGCCTCCCCGAAAGCTCCATTGGAAGCTGGGAAGAGCTCAAAGATGCTTTTCGGGTAAATTTTCAAGGGACTTATGTCCAGCCTCCGAACGCGGACGATTTGAGTCATATAACTCAACAACCCAGAGAGTCAGCCCGAAAGCTTTGGAACATGTTTCTTACTAAAAAGAACCAAATAGTCGATTGTCCGGACGCCGAGGCCTTGGCAGCTTTTAAGCATAGCGTCCGCGACGAATGGCTTGCCAGACACCTCGGCCAAGAAAAGCCGAGAACAATGGCAGCATTAACAGGCATCATGACCCGCTTTTGCGCGGGTGAGGATAGCTGGCTAGCCAGATGCAGCACCAGCGACCCAAGTACATCTAAAGTTAGAGATGGAAATGGGAAATCACGGCGCAACAAAAATAAAAAGCGCCGGAATAAAGAAGACAGTCCGAAGAGCACTGTGGTAAACGCCAGATTCAGAAGCTCTCGGCCAGGTCAGCAAAAGCCGCTCTCTAAAGGCAGCAGAGACGAACTGTCCAGCCTCAACAAAATTCTGGACCAAATATGTCAGATCCATAGCACCCCTGGTAAACCCGCTAATCATACCCATAGAGAATGTTGGGTCTTCAAGCAGTCCGGCTAGCTCAACGCCGTACACAAGGGGGAGGATACACCAAGCGAAGACGAGGATGAGCCTCTAAAGCACGACACTGGGGAACAAAAGAAATTTCCACCAGAAGTCAAAACAGTAAACGTGTTACACGTGATCAAGGGGAGAAACAAAGCGCCACTCCCAGAGAAATATGCCCAAGGGCCTATCACCGCGGAGTCCTGCCACTGGTTGTCTCAACCGATCACTTTCGACCATCGGGATTACTCAGCAAGTATCCGGCGTGTAGGATGGGCTGCCTTGGTATTAGACCCAATAATTGACGGATACCACTTCACACGAGTCCTCATGGACGGTGGCAGCAGTCTAAACCTGATATATCAGGACACAATCTGCAAAATGGGGATAGACCCAACGAAAATTGGCCACAGCAATACTACCTTTAGAGGAGTAATGCCAGGCCCAGGGGCTCATTGCACGGGCCCCCTGCTACTAGAGGTTATATTCGGCTTCCCCGATAACTTCCGTAGCGAAAATTTAACTTTCCACATTGCTCTGTTCCAAAGAGGCTATCAAGCACTACTTGGACGCGAAGCTTTTGCTCGCTTTAATGCAATACCGCATTACGCATCCTCATGCTTAAGATGCCCGGTCCACGTGGCATCATTACAGTGAATGGAAATATTGAGCGATCTTTGCGCGCCGAAGAGAGTGTGACTGCCTTGGCAGCCGCACACTAAAATTGGCCTCACCAACTAAAGCATTTGATAGGTCGTCAAGACCACGGTCACGGTTAGACGAGTCCAGTGCAACTATATGTAATTCATACAGGTTTGATGGCCACACCCCTATTACAAATACAAGGGGCTCAACGCGCGCAGACAAGTGGCAATTTTTACTCATCTTGAATTATACATGGTTTCTATAAACCTACCTTTTTGCACGACAACTTTTCACCTAAGTTCCTCTCTTTTACAGATGACAATCGTGCTACATCCGTTCAGGATACGGCACAACGGAGACACAGGTGCAGATGTGCAGCAGGGACCCGTTCCAAGGATTCTTTTTAGATTAAGACCCTGCGTAAACCTTTCTTACTGTCTCTTGTTGATACACATCCCTCGGATTCTCAGTACTATTGAGAAGGATGCTGGCGCCTTGGCATATGGCCATGTCAGAATAATGCACGTACCTGGACACCAGGGGCTTCTTACAAAGGGCACTGTTTAGGCCAGGTTTATACCATAAAGACCCAATACCTTAGGGAGTGTACAACATCGCAAGTTTGGCCTTATATGCATCAGCTCCGAATCATGTCTTTGGTCAAATGTTGGGTTTGCCCGGCCTCTGTGTTTTGCTGCCTTACGGTCCGCTCTATCGGCTAAAGCGGCACCAGGAGAACTATTGCGATTGTGCCGTGGGTCATCCGGACGAGCACCTCAGTAGAGAAAGCCGAAAACTGACTGTCATGATATAGCGCGAGACTGGTCAACCACTCGATGACCTATCAGAATATTAGAATTCCTCCGCCTTAACGAATGGGCCATTTCCCGGTCAGGCATGTACGCACCCCGAATTCGGGAGAGTGCGGAGCCACCAGGGGCTATATAGTAGCCCCACCGTCAAACTCTGATGGCTAAGTGAAAGTGTTAAAGCATTCTAGTCCGGTTGCCTCGTTCACTGTGCTATCACCTCCTTAATAGGAACAAGACGTTGGGTTAAATGTGAAAATGCGTCTTTTGCGAGCACCTCCACATTATATGCGTGGGGGTTGAAGCCGACGACTGCAATCTTTCAGGCTATATACATATATACATAAACGGCCGCATAGGAGGTGTTGACACCTGATTTTGGCACAATGCAGAATGCAATGGAGATGGCCTCAAATGAGAAAATATTCTAAATGAGAAATTTCACATTGCCGACTGGAACAACTTTGATGTTTGGACCATAATCATTCGGCATCATATCAAAGACCAAAACTACACTCAGATTGTCATGTTTAGGTGTTTTGAGTGCTTTTTGGTCAAGTACGCCTTCAGAACAATCTCGGATGAAGGAATGCTCTACATGAATTGTCTTCGTCTCGTCGAATCGGTCGATTTTGATATAAAAATCATCTCAATCCGAGTTCGTATGCAAAAGTTAGAGCTATCTGGATGCAGCCCTGTCAAGAGGCGAAATATGACGCGGAAGACCAGACATGTCTTGGCAAGTGTCTGATGTAATGCGTGAGTGTTTTGGCCCAGAAGATGGCCTCGAATTGGAAAACATTCAACATGAAAGTTTTTCGTCTCGTCAAAATGGTCAACTTTGCTTTTGGACACATTTTCAGCCGAGGTCGTTTACTGCCTCAAAAACCTTGCCGGGGGAGAGCTTCCCGCCGTGAACAGTAACCTGCCGGGGAAAGCTTGCTGCTGTGAACAGTAACCTTGCCGGGGAAAGCTTGCCACCGTGAACAGTAACCTTGCCGGGGGAGAGCTTGCCGCCGTGAACAGTAACCTGCCGGGGAAAGCTTGTCGCCGTGAACAGTAACCTTGCCGGGGAAAGCTTGCCGCCGTGAACAGTAACCTTGCCGGGGGAGAGCTTGCCGCCGTGAATAGTAACCTGCCGGGGAAAGCTTGCCGCCGTGAACAGTAACCTTGCCGGGAAAGCTTGCTGCCGTCAACAGTAGAAACTGTCGAGGCCAATCCGACCAGATGCTGAAGATGGGCTCAAATACTTATCTAGGTGGCTTCGGATGAAGAAGTGTTCAACATAGGAGTTGTTCATAACGTCGAAACGGTCAACTCTGCTTTTGGAGTCATCATCATCCGACGTAGTATACGACCTGCAGAGACGCTGCAAGAGTCGGACGGTCCAGTCAGCTACATGAACGAGTCCGACTCAAAATTAGAGATGACCCCGTGGAGTATTCAAGATGGCCTTATTTGGAAAAGTGATCAACATACGGATTGTTGGCCTCGTCGAAGCACACATAATTGATATTTGAACCGTCTCCATCGGAAGTCATATGCAAATTCCACAACACACGCAAGGAGCAAGACAGAAGATTGAACCAGATTCTAGCTGAATCCGAGTGGGACCAGAACTAGGATTCTAGGACGTGAATTGATGTAATTTTCTTGTAAGGAAAGCCTAGATAAATCCTTTGCTTGTACGGGAAGTCCAGCCGCCTCTTATATATGTTGGGGGTGACGGCCAATTGAACAACACACAATCGAAAAAATCAATATACTACTTTTTTATCTACGTTTTATCTCTCCACCGTTTTTCTATCTCGTTCTTCGCTGTTCTTCGTGTTTGAGAGCTGCGAATCCCGAGGCTCTAGGGGCGAGCGAATCAACCTAGAGCAGCCCATAGCCTCCGCACTCCCTGACGCGGTCTCTCCTGGGGGTGTGGGGTTTTTGGCTCTGCAAAAGCGCCCGTCGACTGTCTTGCGTATCGCGCTGTCGGTCGGGTCTCCTTCGACGTGAGCTGCGGTGCATCACCCCCGGCGTCGAGGGTACACGTGACGTGTTTGTGTGTCAACACACTTTTTGGCGACTTCGCTGGGGACGAAGATCAATCATCATCATCCACCATGTCCGATCTTCCCAAGCCATCTGAGGTAGACGCCGATAACATCATTAAGCCCAGTCTTGATGAGATATCGGCTGATCATCGCCAAGTCTATGAGGAGTACAAGAAGGCACGTGAGGAGAAGGACCTGCAGGAGTTCCTTGCAAAATTCAAGAAAGATCACCAAGGCAACATCACTCCGATTGAAGAAATCAAGTTCCCTCCTCTTCAAGCCGAGCAGGTTAAACCCGCTGTGAGTACTACCTTTTCTCCTGAGCAGTGGGCTGAGATTGAGAGTCGTATTGCTGATGGTAACAATCTGGTCTATCAAACTTTCATAGAAAATACCAATGCTCAGAAAAATATATCTCAATCATCTAGTGGTAATGATGGTGTAGCTGCTAGTGTGCAAAACCCTAATCTGGCTTTACCTATCTCATCGGCGCCTCCCATGCCGATGACTTATTATCCTACTCAAACAAATCAGATTGTGACTGCACCTATTAATCCTATTATGAGCATGCCAAGTTCGGTGGCAACGCCGAACCAAACTCTACCTACAACTACAACCACTCGACCATTACCGAACTATAGTTCGGCATACATGCCACAGTTCATACCTACTGCTAGTAGTCCTACTCCTCCTATGCCGCTGTCACAAGTTGCATCGTCCACTATGGATGATGGTCTAGCTAATCTTAGAGAGGAGATGGCTAAGATGCTGCTAGATAATTTTGGAGTTGAGTTACGTCGGAATCGGATTTACCAAAAGCCGTACCCTGAGTATTTTGATGCCATCCAGTGCCCTCCTGGATATAAGATTGCAGATTTTGTTAAGTTCAATGGAGAGGGCACAAAAACCACATGGGAGCATGTTAGTCAATACTTGGCACAACTAGGTGAGGCAGGTTCATTGAATGAATTGAAAGTGCGTTTGTTTCCTTTATCATTAACTGGTACTGCATTTTCATGGTTCTCTTCTTTACCACATGGTTCCATTCGGGTTTGGTCGCAGTTAGAGCAGAAATTTCATGATCACTTTTATAGCGGCGACAATGAACTCAAGTTGTCACATCTAACATCGGTTAAACAGAAGCATGACGAATCGGTCTCCAATTATGTCAAGAGATTTAGAGAAACGAAAAACCGGTGTTTTAGTTTGGTGATAACCGAGAGAGACTTGGTAGACCTAGTGCTGAGTGGTTTGAAAACTCCCATTAGAGAAAAGCTAGAAGGCTATGAGTTCTTAAATATTAACCAAGTCTTACAAAGGGCTTTGGCTCAGGAAAGCCGAAGCAAAGATCTCAAAGAAGTGCATAGATATAAAGCTGATCGACCAAAGATGAACATGGTGGAATATGATAGTGATCACTCGGACAATGAGGGTGATATTTATGCTACTGAATTTGTTTGGCCATCTAAAGCCAAACCCTTTACTTGCAATGATCTGAAACCGATTCATAAGAATCATGATGAAGAGATGAAGTTTACTTTTAACATTGCCAAGTGTGATAAAATATTTGATGCTTTGCTGCAAGCTAAAATTATTAGAATAACTCATACTTTGCCGCTGTTTGAAGAGCTGAAACGACGCGCTTATTGCAAATATCATAATTCTTTTTCTCATGCTACTAACGATTGCAATGTTTTTCGACGACAGATACAATCGGCCATTAATGACGGACGATTGAACTTTTCTAAAATGCAAGTTGATAAACAGCCTTTTCCAATGAATACCATGGATTTGGAGGGGAAGAAGCTACTCATTCGGCCCGAGGTAGCCGAATCTGCTAATAAAGCTAATGTCATTGTCGGTGAGCCCAGGAAAGACAAGGAGGACAACAAGGTCTTGGGGAGACAGGTTGTGCTTGATAAGCAACCCGATGGCAAGGAAGTGATCAAAATCACCATCAAGAATCCTACACTCGGGGGGCAACCGCAAGTGCAAGAAAATACTCGTGTTAAATTTGTCAAGCCCAAGAGTCCAGAAGTTGGCAAGTGGAAGAAGAATGAAGCTAAAGTGCAGCGCAAGCGGATCAAGCCAACTTTTGATATGTTGCTGTCCAAGTATGCTAACCAGTCGGCCGGTTCTAGTTTCAATCGACCGACTCATCTGAAACGACCAAGGTCACCATCAGCTGATATGTTCAGTCGGTATACAAAACTGAGTGGACCAAAGGCGCAGTTTTCAGAAGAGCAGAAGCAATCTGTGTGGGATCGACTTGATTACTCATATAATGGCCGACTCAACATCGGTGACTATCAGTCGGCTGGTCAAAATATGCAACCGAGTGGAAATTATCCGAGTGTAAGGATGCACCCAGGTGGAAGCTATCCGAGTGAAAAAATGTGGCCAAGTAGATTCCATTCGACTGGATTCCATCCGAGTGAATTCCATCCGAGTGACATCCATCCGAGTGGATTCCATCAGAGTAAAAAGCTGCGCCCGAGTGGAAATTTCATGCATCTGGAAAGTCGAAAAGAATGGCGTGTTAAGTCACCAAGTGTTGCAGCAGTTGAGTCGGGAAAAAGCAAGGAGAAAACAGATGCCGACTCACTTATCTTGGGCACCAAAACATTTGCCATACAGCAGCCAATTGTGCATAGCAAACCGGCTGAGCCGATACTTTCTATTGCGCCAGAGCACTCGGCTAATGACCATGAAGCAACCGCCAGCCGAGTAAAAACGAGAGATCCTAAATACACTCAGCCAAAGTGGTGTCCTCCTGGGCTAACAAAGACACAGAAGAGGAAACTACAGAGGTTAAGGAGCCAAGAGATGGCAGAACAAGAGGCTGAGAAGCAAAGGGATAAGTTGTTCAATGACACTCGGCCTATGGTACCTACAAAACAAGTGTGGAGGCCCAAACAAATACGAGATACAGTGGCCTCTACGCCTATCACAGCAGCACCTACACTACCAAAAAAGGACAACGCAATCATTGCATCGTCTACGTTACCTATTGCTTCCTCTTCACTCGGACAAATTTCTGAATCGGTGGATGCACTTGAGGAGGAGGCTGATATGTTGGACTATGAGTCTACACCGGTTCATGAAGGTATGGATATCAATATGGTGTATTACTTGCCTGCTGAGTTTCGTGCTGTAGATGAGGAAGGGGAGGTGGCTCAGCTGGATTTTGGCCCTAAAAACGCGATATTCGAGAAGCCAAAAGAACCAGTAACGCATCTGAAACCATTATATCTCAGAGGTCATATCAATGGGTTGCCGCTCACTCGGATGCTTGTTGATGGTGGTGCTGTGGTAAATCTTATGCCCTATTCGGTCTTCAAGAAATTGGGTTTGCCTGATGAAGAATTGATCAAGACCAATATGATGCTTAACGGGTTTGAAGGCAAATAGAAAACTGAAGCCAAAGGTGTGATGTATGTGGAGCTTACAGTCGGAAGCAAAACTTTGGCTACTGCATTCTTTGTCGCTGAGGTGCAAGGTAACTACAACGTCATACTAGGCCGTGATTGGGTTCATGCAAACAAGTGCGTACCATCCACTATGCACCAGTTTTTGATTCAGTGGGTTGATGATGAAGTGGAAGTCATTCATGCGGATAACTCGGCCTGTGTTGCTTTGGCTGATGCGTCGGTGGATTGGCAACATCCCAATGCTACTTGCTTGACGGGACGTGACTTATCAGAGTTTGATTTTCTCAGCGCAACCAAGAATGGTTTTGTGCCCGTCTCTTTAAAGCCGACTGAATGCAATCGGCTCCAAGGTATGATATGTTTAAATGGATTCTAGCTCTGAGTGGTTACAAAAACATCTTGTGAAATATCGGTCCAGCGAGAATGATATGTATGAGTCTATAGAGGAGTTGGATGACATGGATAAACTTGGACAAGGTTTTACGTCGGCCGATCCATTAGAAGAGGTAGATATTGGAGATGGTTCAGTCACTTGACCGACATTTATAAACAAAAATGTGAAAGCCGATTGTAAAGCTAAGTTGATCGAGCTATTGAAAGAATATGTTTGTTGCTTTGCATGGGAATATCATGAGATGCCAGGGTTAAGCCAAGAGCTAGTGGAGCATCGGTTGCCTATAAAGGCCGGTTTTAGACCATATAAACAGTCGGCCAGAAAATTTAATCCGAAAACATATGACCGGATCAAGGAAGAGATCGGTCGACTGCTTGAAGCTAATTTCATTCGACCTTGCAGGTATGCCGAGTGGATTTCTAACATTGTCCCAGTGGAGAAGAAAGGATCCGACAAGTTGAGGGTGTGCATTGATTTCAGAGATTTGAATAGGGCTACACCCAAAGATGAGTATCCTATGCCAATAGCCGATATGCTTATTAATGATGCTTCTGGGCATAAAGTTATTAGCTTTCTAGATGGTAATGCCGGATACAATCAAATTTTTATGGCCGAACAGGACATGTACAAGACTGCTTTTCGATGCCCTGGTTTCGTTGGTTTATTCGAGTGGACAGTGATGACATTTGGATTAAAAAATGCTGGAGCCACATATCAAAGGGCTATGAATTTGATTTTCCATGATTTACTCGGTATCATACTTGAAGTTTATATTGATGATATTGTTGTCAAATCGGATGCTTTTGAATCTCACTTGGCCGATTTGCGTTTAGCTTTTGAAAGAATGAAAAAGTATGGACTGAAGATGAATCCTTTGAAGTGTGCTTTTGGCGTGTCGGCTGGTAAGTTTTTGGGTTTCATTATTCATGAAGATGGCATAGAGATTGATCCCAAAAAGATAGAGGCTATACAGAAAGTGGAGGCTCCAACATGCAAGAGAGATATGCAAAAGTTCCTTGGCAAGGTCAACTATTTGAGAAGGTTCATAGCTAATCTGTCAGGGAAAGTTGATGCATTTACTCCTATCCTTCGATTAAAGGATGATGCTGATTTCGCTTGGGGGGCAAAACAGCAAGAAGCATTTGATATAATCAAGAATTATTTGTGCACTCCTCCGGTGATGAGAGCACCCAAGCATAGGGAACCCTTCAGACTTTACATTGCAGCAGAGGAAGAAGTTATTGGTGCTGTTCTAACTCAAGAGACCGAGGGAAAAGAGCATGCCATCACTTATTTGAGCCGCCGCTTATTGGACGCAGAGACAAGGTATACATTTATTGAGAAATTATGTCTATGCTTATATTATGCTTGCACAAAACTGAGACATTATTTAGTGCCGAGTGCTTGTATAGTAGCTTGTCAAACCGATGTCATTAAATACATGTTGCATAGGCCAATTCTTAGTGGTAGAATTGGCAAGTGGGCTTATGCTTTAATTGAATATGATTTGGCTTATGAATCTCTAAAGTCCATGAAAGGCCAAATTGTTTCTAATTTCATTGTTGAACATCAGATTAATGACAAGCATGATGTTGATATGAACTTATTTCATTAGTACCATGGATATTATACTTTGATGGGTCAGTTTGTAGCAATGGCCAAGGTGTTGGTATTGTTTATATATCTCCTCATGGTGCTGTTTTTGAAGCCTCATGCCGCTTAGAATATTTTTGCACAAACAATCAAGCCGAATATGAAGCATTGTTATTCGGCCTAGAGATATTACTTGCTATAGGTGTTACACATATTGAGGCTTATGGTGATTCGTTACTAGTGGTACAGCAAATATCCAAAGTCTTTCAGTGTTTGGACGAATCACTTAATGTTTATCTTGATAAATGTCTAGATATAATCCCTACTTTGGATTGTTTTAGCATTGCACATATATCTAGACATGACAACTGGAAAGCAAATGAGTTTTCCCAGCCTCTGTGTTTTGCTGCCTTACGGTCCGCTCTATCGGCTAAGGCGGCACCAGGAGAACTACTGCGATTGTGCCGTGGGTCATCCGGACGAGCACCTCAGTAGAGAAAGCCGAAAACTGACTGTCATGATATAGCGCGAGACTGGTCAACCACTCGATGACCTATCGGAATATTAGAATTCCTCCGCCTTAACGAAGGGCCGTTTCCCGGTCAGGCATGTACGCACCTCGAATTCGGGAGAGTGCGGAGCCACCAGGGGCTATATAGTAGCCCCACCGTCAAACTCCGATGGCTAAGTGAAAGTGTTAAAACATTATAGTCCGGTTGCCTCGTTCGCTGCACTATCACCTCCTTAATAGGAACAAGACATTGGGTTAAATGTGAAAATGCGTCTTTTGCGAGCACCTCCACATTATATGCGTGGGGGTTGAAGCCGACAACTGCAATCTTTCAGGTTATATACATATATACATAAACGGCCGCATAGGAGGTGTTGACACCTAATTTTGGCACAATGCAGAATGCAATGGAGATGGCCTCAATTGACAAAATATTCTAAATGAGAAATTTCACATTGCCGACTGGAACAACTTTGATGTTTGGACCATAATCATTCGGCATCATATCAAAGACCAAAACTACACTCAGATTGTCATGTTTAGGTGTTTTGAGTGCTTTTTGGTCAAGTACGCCTCCAGGACAATCTCGGATGAAGGAATGCTCTACATGAATTGTCTTCGTCTCGTCGAATCGGTCGGTTTTGATATAAAAATCATCTCAATCCGAGTTCGTATGCAAAAGTTAGGACTATCTGGATGCAGCCCTGTCAAGAGGCGAAATATGACACGGAAGACCAGACATGTCTTGGCAAGTGTCTGATGTAATGCTTGAGTGTTTTGGCCCAGAAGATGGCCTCGAATCGGAAAACGTTCAACACGAAAGTTTTTTGTCTCGTCAAAACGGTCAACTTTGCTTTTGGACACATTTTCATCCGAGGTCGTTTACTGCCTCAAAAACCTTGCCGGGGGAGAGCTTGCCGCCGTGAACAGTAACCTGCCGGGGAAAGCTTGCCGCCATGAACAGTAACCTTGCCGGGGAAAGCTTGCCGCCGTGAACAGTAACCTTGCCGGGGGAGAGCTTGCCGTCGTGAACAGTAACCTGCCGGGGAAAGCTTGCCGCCGTGAATAGTAACCTTGCCGGGGAAAGCTTGCCGCCGTGAACAGTAACCTTGCCGGGGGAGAGCTTGCCGCCGTGAACAGTAACCTGCCGGGGAAAGCTTGCCGCCGTGAACAGTAACCTTGCCAGGGAAAGCTTGCCGCCGTGAACAGTAACCTTGCCGGGGGAGAGCTTGCTGCCGTGAACAGTAACCTGCCGGGGAAAGCTTGCCGCCATGAACAGTAACCTTGCCGGGAAAGCTTGCTGCCGTGAACAGTAGAAACTGTCGAGGCCAAGTCCTTCGTAGAAGATTGTAAGCACCAAGAGTAGTGTTCGGCTCTGCAAAATAAGCTTCCACATATTGCCATAGAGAGAATAATATTAACACAAATCAAATCTGCTGACGTATTCCGCAGTGTGTCATCACACTACAGCCAAGTTCTTCGCTCAAATCGTTTTCACTTTTCCACCTCAGCATGTTTGGTGAGGCGGTTTCCTTGGCACGTCTTGTCAAAGCAGAGATTGTGTGCCCCTTTCATGGGATTCTCATCAATACGGACGTGGGTAACCCAATCGTGCCCGTTAGCATGTTTTCTCGATTAAAGGCGAGTCCCAAACGGATACGGGGAGGGCTCCGGGTATTCAACCTCTTATAAAGAGACCAAGGCCTTACTCCTTTTTCTAATCTCAAACGAGTTCGCCCGTCGCCTCGAGTTCCAACACCCTAGGCTCCAGATTCCAGGCGCTTCGGACCTTCAACAATGTCCGGTTCCGACCTTCAAGGCCGATGGATGCCCTCCTCCGTCATGGAGGAGGACGTGCTAAAGTTGAGAGAGGCTAAGTTCTTGACCGCCGAAATTCCGCATAGGTTGCCTGCTCAAAGGCAGGCTATTCCCAGTCCCCAGCCCGGCGAGAGAGTAGTGTTCATGTCTCACTTCCTTCGGGGGTTAGGCTTCCCGATGGATCCCTTCGTGAGGGGGCTGCTGTTTTATTACGGGCTGGAATTTCATGACTTAGCCCCGGAGTCCATCCTCCACATTTCCTCATTCATCGTTGTGTGTGAAGCGTTCCTCCGTGTTACTCCTCACTTTGGATTATGGCTCAAGACTTTTGCAGTGGAGCTAGAGATGATCGAGGGACGGCACGCAGAGTGCGGAGGTGCTGTCATAAGTAATAATGCCGATGCTCCATGGCCCGAGGGATCCTTTCAAGAGGAGCTCGGCTTGTGGCAACGAGAGTGGTTCTATATCACCGCTCCCAGGAGCGCCAAGTGGGTGGCGCCTCCTGCCTTTCGCTCGAGTCCCCCACCACGGCTAGCGTCATGGGTCAACAAAGATTTAGATTGGGGGTTATCCAAAGACGTGCCCATGTTGCAGGGCCGCATTAGGGATCTCCTAGAAGGAGACTTCAACCTGGCCAAGGTGACGTAGGTCATGCTGATTCGCCGAATATTGCTCGGCAAACGTCACCCCCTTCGCCTGTGGGAGTTTAATCCAGAGGGACCGCGAGCTCTCGAGAACTTTATGGGCGCAACGCCCGCGGAGATGTATAGACTGTTCTTCGGATCACAAGAGATGTGTCCGGATTTAACCAAGGACGCATGCCTAAGCTGCAACCGCCCGGATACTCAAGTAAGCAACCTTGTGCCCAGACCTTCTATCCGTATAATTGTCGTAAACTTGCCCCTACAAGAGCTGTCCTTTTAAACAGGAGTGGATAGCGAAGGCAAAGCTGATCAGGTGTCCGGCTCCCCTTCCCGAAACCAGGCCGGATCCCGTGCTTGTCAGGATGTTGAAGATAATGCCTTTGGAGGGAAGTGAGGGGAAGGACAAGGGAACTATGGCCTCCTCGAAGGAGGCTGCTCCGAAGGGAGGAACCGACAATTCCTCTCCCAAGGGGAAGAAGAGGGCCGCCTCTGACGACCCGGAGACCATGGACCCAAAGCGGGGGAGAAAATCCTCGTCAGAGGGTTCGACGCCGGGGAGTTCCTCGGCCGAACTACGCCCTCAAAGGTATCAGCCCTCCAGCGAGCCGTAAGTAGAGAGAGGTTTTCCTTTTGAGGGATGAGAGAAATCCTTGATTTATATAGGAGAAGATTAACCGAAATTTTACCTTTTAGCTCGGACCTCGGCCCTTCTCAGCAGAGCTCGTCTTCGGGGGATCTTCTTCCGAAGATGATGGAGAGCGGGACGCCTCCCCCTGCCGTACCGCCTAGCGAGGCGAGCGACCCTGAGGTGTCGTCGCGGAGGGTTTCTCCGAATCCGGCAGGGGCGGAAGATAGCTATGTGGCTCCCCAAGGGTCTCCGCGTCCGGCCTTCGAAAGAGGCCATAGGACAAGTCCGGCACCTTCTGGTGCTCGGCCGGAGGAGCTAAAGATTCTACTGGGGCGAGCTTCTATCTCAGAGGAGCATCGTGCATTGATGTGCATGGTGATTGAAAGGATTTCATCCGCAGAAAGCGGATTGCATGAGGCCGTCAAAAGTTTACTGACGGGTTTTGAGGTACGTTAGATAATGTACACTTTTCTCAGTTTCGCATAAGTAAGATGCGCCCTGTGTAGATAGTAGCCCCTGAGACTCTGCGTGTTGTCAAGAAATGACGGCACGCAGAGGATCATAATCCTAGGTCTAAGATGCCGCCTTTGAATGTAGGTGGCGAGGTGTGCGGAATCAAGCCGAACTGATGATGTGGGCGAACTAAAGCGGCAACTGGATGTGGCAGATGCCGACATCGCGCTTGTCACCAAGCGGCTTGATGAGGCTCAAGGTGTGTAATTCTGCGGGCGGCATCAGGTAAGAGGAGCTTCATGCCAGTGTCTTACAATGTGTGTGCTTGACGCAGATGGTACGACCGTCGCGGAGAATCTTAGGGCAGAACTTGCCCGAGCTAAGGAGCAAGCCAGAAAAAGCGATGTGGCTGCCGAGAAGGCCCTTGAAGAGCTGAGAGCCGAACAGGCTGCTCACTGCCGAAGCAAAGAAGAGATGGCCGAGAAGTTAAAGAGCGCTGCAGACCATTGCAAACTTCTTGAGAAAGAAGACCGGGCGAGACAGACAGACTTAGAGAAGGCCGTTGCCGATGCCAAGGATGCTCGCTCTGCGATGAGAGCTGCGAAGGAGGAGCTGCATCAGGCCGAACAGATTGCGGCTTGAAAGCCCTTTATGCTGCGGAGGAAGTTTTGTGATCCGAAGTTTGCTCCGTTGGACCGGATGTGGAGTGTGGAGGACACCTATCTGGATTTGGCAGCAAGTGCTGCTGATGCGACCGAACACTTTCAAGATCTAAAAGATCGCGAAGTGGAAAAGCTTTTCTGGTCACAGTTCCACAATCCAGAGCGTCCACTAGCAGTGGACGATCGCCTGGCTCAATGGGCCGAACTGAATAGATTGTCCGGACTCGCCATGAAGTACGTCATGGGTCATCTGTGGCCAGGGAGGTCGGAGCCGAAGAGTTATTTCAGCTTGGTGCAGCAATTCCTTGACGCGGTGCCGCGTATAGATGCAATGAAGAGGTCAGCATGCATAGAGGGCGCTAGGATGGTTCTTGCCCATGTTAAGACATACTGGGCAGAGATGGAGACCACCGTTGTTGCGTCCCGAGATTCGGACAAAAGCCGTGTACCCTCCGAGCACTATTTTCAGGAAGTTCTTGAAGGCGCTCGTGTAATAGAGATGCAGTGCCCGAAACATGCTATGTTGTGATAGCATATGTAATTATAAAGTAATATTTTGATAAAATGTAGTGGCCTTTTTTATACTTGTGCCTCCAAGTATTGTGAACACCTTCTATGCGGCCGTTTTAAGATATATATATATATATATATATATATATATATATATATATATATATATATATATATATATATATATAGAATCTGAAAGATGGCAGTCGTTGGCTTCAGCCCCCACGCACATAGTGAGGGGGTGCTCGCAGAAGACGCATTTTCACACTTAACTCAACGTCTTGGTCCTACAAAGGAGGTGATAGCGCAGCGGGCCAGGCAACCGGACTATAATGCTTTAACACTTTCACTTAGCCATAAGAGTTTGAAAATGAGACTCTTTAGGTAGCTCCTTGGTGGCAACTGCGCTCGTCCGAATTCGGGGCGCGTATGTGCCTGACCGGGAAGTGGCCTTTCATTAAAGCGGAGGAATCCGATAGATTCCGATAGGTCATCGAGTGGCTGACCAGTCTCACGTTACATCATGACAGTCAGTTTTCGGCTTTCTGTGCTAAGGTGCTCGCCCTGGCCGAACTGGGGGCACAATCGCAGTAGTTCTCCTGGTGCTACCTTAGCCGATAGAGCGGAATGTAAGGTAGCCGAACTCAGGAGCCGGGCAACCCAACATTTGACCAAAGACATGATTCGGAGCTGATGCATATAATGCCAAAACTCGCGACGCCGAACACTCGCTAAGGTGTTCAGTCTTTATGAGTGCGGGCGAAACAACACTCTTTATTAAAAAAAAGCCCCTAGTGTCCAGGTACTTGCAAAAATTCTGACATGGCCACATGCCAAGATGCCAGCCTCCTCTTTGGTTATATCAGAAAGAAAAAAACCAGGGGATGTGTAGCAACAAGATACAGTAAAAAAGGTTCACACAGGGTCTTAATCTAAAAAGAATCCTTTAGGACGGGTCCCTATTACACAAACTATGTTGGACCGATTTTGGTAATAAGCTAACCAGAGAGTTGGTCAGGCAAACTCGGTGGGACCGATTCGCTCATCTCGGTTGGACCGAAACATTACGAAGGGGAAACAGAGAGTTTGCATTCCGAACTCGGTGGGACCGATCGCTCATCTCGGTTAGACCGAAACGTTACAAAGGGAAACAGAGAGTTTGCAATCCCATCTCGGTGAGATCGAGATCCCTATCGGTGAGACCGAAAAGACTAGGGTTTTGTGGCAGTGGCTATGTCAACTAAACTCGATGGCGCCGGATGGAAAGTTTTGGTGGGGCCGAGTTTGACTTTTGGTTTGGGACATATGTGGATATGAGAAAGTGGTTGAGGGTTTTGGAGCATATCACTAAGCACTTTGAGCAAGTAACCCATTAAGCAACACCTCATCCCCTTTTAATAGTATTGCTTTTCCTATGGACTCAATGTGATCTTGGATCACTAAAAGGTAAAATGTAGAGTCTTGAGATTTAGAGCTTCAGCCAATCTTTTGTCCTTAGCATTTTGAGGGGTCCACATTTCTAATCCATGCCATGCCAATCATTGAGCTTTCGTGAAATATTTATCTTGAAATAGTATTAGCTCAATGAGCTATATGTTGTTAGGAATTACCAAAACCACCCAGGGATAGTTGCACTTTCAATCTCCCCCTTTTGGTAATTGATGACAACATATAGATCAAAGCTTCGACAAATGATTATAAGATTGAAATACATCATCACTTTGAGAAGTATGTGATAAGCAAGAGCTCCCCCAAAATTTGTGCATTATTTAAAATTTGCTTTTGAATGCAAATGCACAGTCGATTAGGATCATGGGTTACTCTTACATGTCACATACATCTTGGTGGAGCGCTCAAAATGATATAACTTAAAAGCATGCACTCACCACCAAGCAAAGTGAATGATCATATAAGAAAATAGAGGATAATATCATCCAAGCAAGCATTAAAGTAGCATATGATCAATCACATGATCACACAAGTATCTCACACAAGGACATAACGTATCTCATACAGACACACAATAAAAAGTTCAACCAAAAGCAAAGAAGCAAAACACTCTCTCGAATCCTATGATCTATGCGTCTCTCAGGCTTTGGTCTTCGGGGGGTGGTGTAGAGAGAACTCCAAGGACGAAGGCATCCGTTGATGTAGTTGGAGCTAGTGGAGTGGCTGCTGGAGGTGGTACTGAGGCTGTAGCTGCTGGTGCTGATGCTGTTGCTCTTGTATCAGGTACATGTGCTGCAGCAGGCCTCTGTCCTCTAGGAACTCGCTGAAATGCATTAGTAGTTGCCTTCCCTCTCTTTTGTTCTGTTGTCTCTTGGAGCTGCTCAACTGCTGTTTGAATCTCAGTTACCTTTAGATCAAGATCATAAAATTTGGTTTCTATGATCCTCTCCAAGCTCTCCTGTTTTGAGTCAGGGTGGCCAAGCCCTTCTCAATCCTTAGTGTAGACTGGATCAGATATGCAAATTGATCTTGCTTGCTCTTCAGGAAAACTTGAGATGCCTCTTCAACACTTGGCATCTTGGCAGCTGTCGGATTTCGGGTTCCGGCAGACCCTTGAGGTTGGAACACTGGGATGCGCACGGAGATTTCGCCTCCTACCTACTTGCACCCCTCCGCCTCGCTAAGATCTAAGCTATGGAAAGAGCACCACGAATGACACAGGGTTTATACTGGTTCGGGCCACCGTTGTGGTGTAATACCCTACTCCAGTGTGTGGTGTGGTGGATTGCCTCTTGGGCTGATGATGATGAACAATACAAGGAAGAACAGCCTCGCGAGGGTCTGCTCTTGGCTGGAGCGATGAACTGCTGGGAGGAGTTCAGTCACCCTTCCCTCTCTCTCCTTCCTTCTCTTTTCCTTCTCTCGTCTCTCTCTTCTTTTGTTATGTGGGTGGTTGGTCCTATTTATAGAGGCCCTGGTCCTCTTCCCAAATATCGAGCGGGAAGGGAGCCAAGAATGGCGGGCTAATTTGAAGGGGGACAACTAGTACTAACTATCCCGACAAAAGTAGTCTTCGCCTGCACAAAGCTCTGGTGGTGACGCCGTCTTGGGCTCCAGAATGACCTCCGTCTTGCAGTCCTCCTGGTCTTGGTCTTGTTGCACCGAAATGGCAACCTTTGCCTGATGCCTCGGTACTCCGCGGCTGCGCTTGCTCCCTTTGCACCAAAGAGGAAAGGAGGACGCTGCGCGGGCTGGCACCCGCCTGGCACCTTTGGTCGTCATGGCTTGCGTCACGGGCACCTCGTGAGGTACCCCGCCTTGATCTCTCCGCCTCCTCGCGAGCCAACCTGATGAGGCCGTGCCTGAGGAAGCTCCGCGTCGTCCGCCCTGCGAGGCTTGGCCCCTCGCGAGGGTCTTGGGTCTGTGTTGGTGAAGATGGGCCGTGCTGGGCCCCCTTTTGAGCCACGCCGCAGGCCGCAGGTAGGCAAGTCTGGGGACCCCCATTCCCAGAACGCCGACAGTAGCCCCCGGGCCCAAGGCGCGCCCGGACTTGGCCGTGTAGGGAGGCGGAAGGGCAAGAGCGAAGTGTCGCGGGCCCTAACAGCCTGCGGCCTTGGGCGCCGCGTGGCAGTTGATTGGACATGGGCGTCTCCACTTCCCCACGGCGCCTCAGCAATTGCATGGATTGGACAAGTCCTTGCATGCAAAGCAGGTCATGATTACCTGCGATCGTGGAGGTCGGCGGTTGGCCCTCGCCGGCTATAAGTACAGAGCGGCCCACGCCCTTCCAGTTCATCCCCCCTTGCTTCTCCTTCTTCTTCAGGCGGCGACTCTTCTAGCGGTGGCCGCTTTCAGCCTTCACACCGTCACACCTTCTTGGAAGGTGGTAGCGCGTCTGCCCACCATCGCGCCTCGGTGAAGCGCAAGAGGGAGTCTGCCTGAGCCCCGGAGGCAGCCCGAGTCTTCCCTGCAGGCCGGTGTGAGGCGAGTTGCGCCTGATTTGCTCTTTCTTTTCCTTTTACCTGCGTGGAGCCCCGCGGGGGTGTGTTTGGGTTATTGCTGTTAATCATCGCTTTGCTTCCGTTATCGTGCCTTCCGGCTACGTGCCTACGCACGGATAGCTCCAGGCCCCAGCCGTGGGGGGGCGACCGACCCAGGCCCTGTGCTCGTGTCGCAGTGCCCGTGGGGCACGGACTGGAGGGGTGCTCCTGTAATGGACCCGGGTCGTGAAACCTTTGAACGACTAGGACAGAAACACTCACGAGGGCGCTCGGCTTCCCCCCTCGCGAGGCCTTGCATAAGAGAAATCGAGGCAGGAGAGTGAAAAGTCGAAGAAACACAAGTCAAAGATGGCAACAGCTTCAACAAAACTTCGAATGAGAATGAACAAGACAACTGCGGAAAGCAAATGAAAAAGCCGCGTTCGGCACCTAATCTAGTCTTCGACGTCTTCTCACCAGCGTGGAGCTAAGTGCTGCCACTGGGCGTGGGAGGGAGCCCCAGGTCCTGAGGTCGGCGCTCCTCAGACTCCGGGGCGTGTACAGCCCCAACTCATTATTACGTGAGAGTGTCACGGACGGCGAGCTTCACAGGCGTTGGCCTTCTTCACAGGCTTCGGGCTTTTTCCAAAACGCGACAGCTTCACAGGCATTCGCCTTCTTCACAGGCTCTGGACCTTTTCCAAAAAGGATAATCTTCACAGGCATTCTCCTTCTTCACAGGCTCTGGGCTTTTTCCAAAACGCGACAGCTTCACAGGCATTCGCCTTCTTCATAGGCTCTGGGCCTTTTCCAAAACGCGACAGCTTCACAGGCATTCGCCTTCTTCACAGGCTCTGGGCTTTTCCAAAACGCGACAGCTTCACAGGCATTCGCCTTCTTCACAGGCTCTGGGCCTTTTCCAAAACGCGACAGCTTCATAGTGTACAGCCCCGCCCTGATACGTGGCTGGCATGGTAGGGCATGGCGAGGTGTATCTGGGCACCCGTGAGCCAGCGCGGGACTCACGGGGCCCTACCTCTAGGCGGGTTGCGCCTGGCACTGGGCCTTATGTTGTGATGTGTTCCTGCAAATTTGGTTAGATGCCGGAACTCTACGTCCTCGGGTCCCGGCCCTCGAGCTGGTCTCAGCCATCGCTGGTATGCCAGGTCGCGATGCCGTGGACAAGGCCAGAGGGTGAGGGCTGGAGAGCCAGTAAGAGCCCTGAGTCGCGATGCTCAGGTACCCCCCCTTTAACGTGGAAGTGGTCGGCATGGAGAAGAAGAGGTGCGATGGACCGGCATCAAATAATCAAGCATGGTGGGTCGAACGCATAGCCGGAAATAAACGCTAAAGGGATACGTGCCGCTGGGTCTGGCCCGAGCGACCTAGGGATGATGCAGCCCGAGGGGCGCTCCCAACAAGGTAAGCTAACAACACGAAATAAAAGGGATATATGCCGCAGGGACGGACCCACACGGCCTGGGAATAATGCAGCCCTGGGGGGCGCTCCCAGCTGGAAGTAAAACTTGAAAGATGTCACCTGATGACGTTGAGGATGAAGGGGTGTTGGTGTAGCAGACTCGATGGGCTGCGGAAGCCGATCCTCACGAGCCCCCAGGCCCAGGGGCCTCAGGAGGCTCTGGAGGCGATGGTGGCTCCCTGCGGGCCATCTCCATCTCCGCCAGGGCTGCGGAACGCCTGGCCTCTTGTTCCTCCATGATGCCCCTCATGAGGCGCTAGTACGTGACAGCCGCGTTCGGCATGCCGTAAGGCATGCGAACACAACTGTGGGGTGGACCTCCGCAGCGCCCCACTCACGAGGGCCAGAGGCGCTCCAGAGAGGCGACTCGGTTGAGCCCTAGTATGTTGATGTAGACGCGCAGCTCACCATCCTTGCCTGGATGGGGAGCCACGGCGGCCGCCTTTCATGACCCTTGACTCCTTTAGCTCCTGAATGGCCTTGCTGACGAACTCCTGAGGGTCTGGCTCTCCTTGCCTTACTCCTTCTTGAGGGAAACGTGCTTCAAAGCACGCCTCCATGTGGTGCCCAAGCGCCTCCCTCGTGACCCTAGCCAGGTCGGTGGCCCTCCAGGGGAGAGCCCCCGAGCCCTGCCTGAGGAGGGCGCCGGGCACGCTTTCTTATGCGACGGAAGGAGGTTCCCCCTGGGCGGGCACAGGCCCAGAGGGGCCTGCCTCCTGAGGGGCCGGGCCGAACAATGTCTTCTTCTTCTTGGGGGCGGTCTCGGGAAGCCTCCTGCTTTCGCGATCCGGGTCTTCCAGTGACGCGGCCTGAAAGGCTCGTTCCAGGGAACACACCGCGTCCTTCTCTTCACAGGGCACCGTGATGACTCCGCCACTTCCTGGCATCTTGAGGACGTTGTAGCCGTTGTGAGTTACGGCCATGAACTTGGCCAGCGCCGGGTACCCAAGGATGGCGTTGTACGGCAGGCGAATGTGAGCGACGTCGAAGTCGATGTGCTCGGTGCCGTAGTTGTCGCGTGCCCCGAAGGTGACAGGGAGGCGGACCTGCCCAATCAGGACCGTGGAGCCGTTGGTGATTCCGGAGAAGGGCTTGGTTGGCTGAAGCTGGCTGTAGGGCACTTAGAGATTGTTGAATGTTTCCACGGACAGGACGTTGAGCCCTGCCCCGCCATCGATGAGGGTCCTGGTGACCACCATGTTGCTGATGATTGGGGAACAAAGCATCGGGAGGACTCCGGCTGTGGCCGCACACTTGAGCTGATCTGCTGAGCTGAACGTGATGGCGCACGCCGACCACCTGAGAGGGCGTGCGGCTTCAAACCTGGGGAGGACTACATTCACTTCACAGGTGAACTGCTTGAAGATGCGTTGAGAGGCTGGGGCCTGAGCCCCGCCCAGGATGCAGGCTATCGCGCGCGGCTCCTGGAAGCCCCCAGCCCCCTCGTCTTGGTGGCGGTCCTTGTCTCTCCTTGGCTGCGGCGGCAGCGGAGGGAGGCCTGCGTTGCCTTGCGAGCGATCCTCGTGAGGCTGATCCCTCCAGTCTCCCTCACGAGGCGGGTCTTGCCAGCGATCCTCGCGAGGTCGATCGCACCACCCTTGGCGCGGGCAGCGGTCTTCCCAGTGTCCTGCGTTTCTTCCTCCTCCTCGACCGTAGCCCCGGTCAGCGCGGTCGGGATGACGGCCGATCCTTCCTTCTCGTACGGCTTGGATCTCTTGACATTCGTTGGTGTTGTGGGTGTGGAGGTCGTGGTACACACAGTACCGACTGCCCTTGGAAGATTTGGGCTGATCTCTGCCCTGCTTGGTGTCTGGTTCTGCCGCGAGCACGGCAGCCCCCTTGCGCTTCACATCCTTGGCCTTGGGCTTCTTCTCTTCTGGGTCTGCGGCAGGCAGCTCGAGGAGGGAGAGACGCCCTTCCTCAGCCCTGGCGCACTTGGTCGCCAAGTTGAACAGCTCCAAGGAAGTGCACAGGTCTTCATGCATCGCCAGCTCCTCCTTCATCTTGACATCGCGCACGCCGTCGGAGAAGGCTGAGATGATGGCCTCCTTAGTCACCTTGGGAATCTTGAGGCGTGCGTTGTTGAAGCGCTGGATGTACTTCTGCAGGGTCTCCCCAGGTTGTTGCTTGATGCGGCGCATGTCGCTCACGGCGGGTGGCCGGTCGCGAGTACCTTGGAAGTTGGCGATGAAGCGGGTGCGCATCTCGTCCCAGGAGGAGATCGTGCCTAGAGCTAGGTTCAGGAGCCAGGTCGGGCCCCGTCCTTGAGCGCCATGGGAAACCAGTTCGCCATGACCTTCTCGTCTCTGTTGGCAGCTTCGATGCCCAGCTCATAGAGCTGGAGGAACTCCGCAGGGTCAGTCGTGCCGTCATAACAAGGAGGCAGGTCTGGCTTGAACTTGCCGGGCCACGCGATGCTATGTAGCTCGGTGGTGAAGGTGCGGCAGCCTGCTGTGGCCACAGAAGGCCTTGGGTGACGGAGAGCTTGGTCTTGCTGGTCCCCACGCGCTGCAGCTGGGAGCAGCGCGGGGTCTTGACGTGCGGGAGCAGGAGCATGGTCGCGACGTGCTGGAGCAGGGAGCGCCTGGGCAGCTTCTTGCGGGCGAGGGACTTCTTGGCAGTTCTGCTCTTGCTGCGCTAGCACCTGACGGAGCGGGTTCCGCCCAGGGCACGCCTAGGAGCCATGGCGCCTTCTTGTGGAGGAGGCGGCCGGGGTGCTGTCGGAGCTTCGTCGCCCGCGCGGGGCAGGGTGCGGTGCAGCGGAGCGGACGGCGCAGGAGAGCCCCCTGCGGCGCGGACGAGCTCGGCGACGCGGTCGAGCCATTCTTCGTAGACGTCGTCGACGGGATGGTAGCGCAGGAGCTCGTTTGCCGCGATGAGCGCAGCTCGAGCCTCCATGGGTGCGCGGAGCGCGCGGGACGAGGAACCAGCTGGGGTGAGCGAGGGAGTAGCGGTGCGGCCATCTTGTCGCACGGACGGATGCTGAGACCACGCTTGCTGCTCGTTCCCCGCCGGGCCGGTGGCGGCGTTGACGGCAGGTGACGGGGAACCGTGAGGACGCCCGCCGACAGGAGCCGTCTGGGTGACGCGGGAAGCGAGAGCGGCCTGGCGCTCGGCGCGGGCCCGACGAGCGTCAGACATGGGCGCGATGGTCGGAGGAGAACGGGGCGGTGGAAGACGAATTCCGGCGCACGCCTACCTGGCGCGCCAAATGTTGGATTTCGGGTTCCGACAGACCCTTGAGGTTCGAACACTTGGGTGCGCGCGGAGATTTCGCCTCCTACCTACTTGCACCCCTCCGCCTCGCTAAGATCTAAGCTATGGAAAGAGCAACACGAATGACACAGGGTTTATACTGGTTCGGGCCACCGTTGTGGTGTAATACCCTACTCTAGTGTGTGGTGTGGTGGATTGCCTCTTGGGCTGATGATGATGAACAATACAAGGAAGAACAGCCTCATGAGGGTCTGCTCTTGGCTGGGGCGATGAACTGCTGGGAGGAGTTCAGTCACCCTTCCCTATCTCTCTCTACTTCCTTCTCTCGTCTCTCTTTTCTTTTGTTCTGTGGGTGGTTGGTCCTATTTATAGAGGCCCTGGTCCTCTTCCCAAATATCAAGTGGGAAGGGAGCCAACAATGGCGGGCTAATTTGAAGGGGGACAGCTAGTACCAGCTATCCCGACAAAAGTAGTCTTCTCCTGCACAAAGCTCTGGTGGTGACGCCGTCTTGGGCTCCACAATGACCTCCATCTTGCAGTCCTCCTGGTCTTGGTCTTGTTGCACCAAAATGGCAACCTTTGCCTGATGCCTCGGTACTCCGGGGCTGCGCTTGCTCCCTTTGCACCAAAGAGGAAAGGAGGATGCTGCGCGGGCTGGCACCCGCCTGGCGCCTTTGGTCGTCATGGCTTGCGTCAGGGGCACCTTGTGAGGTACCCCGCCTTGATCTCTCCGCCTCCTCGCGAGCCAGCCTGATGAGGCCGTGGCTGAGGAAGCTCTGTGTCGTCCGCCCCACGAGGCTTGGCCCCTCGCGAGGGTCTTGGGTCTGTGTTGGTGAAGATGGGCCGTGCTGGGCCCCCTTTTGAGCCACACTGCAGGCTGCAGGCAGGCAAGTCTGGTGACCCCCGTTCCCAGAACGTCGACAACAACTTTCTTAGCCTTTGCTTTGGCTCTCTTCTCCTGTGCTTGAGTTGATGATGGTTCCTCCTCATTCATCACTACAATGTTGTCTTCAAAATCAGGATATAAGGGTAGATGCTCATTATCCAACAGATATGTTCTTGTGCCCATCTTGGGGTTGATGAGCTCCTGAATGTGTGGAGCATACCCACAGCTTCTCTTCTGGTCAGCAGCAGTCCTCTTGATTGTCTCTACAATCAGACTCATGACCTTGAACTTTTGAGGGACATCAAAAAGCTGTAGCAGGTTGATAGAATGCCCTCTGATCATCTTATGATCTCCTAAGTTGGGTAGCAATGTGTGCCTTAGGATCCAGTTGATGGTAGGCAGACTAGACAACAAGTAATGTACTGATCCAAGCCTGTGAGTCTCCAAAGCTTTATCTGGGATCTCCTTGTACATGTTTGCCATAGAGTTGTGGTCTTTCTTCTTCTTGGCATACACATCCAAGTCATCCTCATGTTCCTCTGGGGCGTTTATCAGCTTGGCCCATTCTTCAACAGTGGACTGGTACCTAGTACCTTCAGACATCCATATGATCTTCCCATCTGGGTAAAAGTGAGTACTGGAGTGAAATTGCATGATCAGCTCATCATTCCATCTTGTGAGATTCTGTCCAACAAAGTCATCTATTCCACATGCTTTGAAGCTGTCATATACTCCTGGGAAATGATCTACAGTATCCTTGATAAATTCCGAATCAACCCATCTCATGTCACAAACAATGGGTTTCTTGTCAAGCAAAATAGTTTCATAGAAGTCTTGCTGTTCTTTTGTGTGGAACCTGTAGTCAACTGCAGTCTTTCTCCTCACAGCATAGGGATCAGACAATCTCCACAATCTCAGTCCAGCATCTTTTCTGATGTGCATGTCTTCAGCCGCTGGAAGAGTATCATTGTGGTATGGGATCTTGGGTTTCAACTTTCTCAACACATGGGATTCATCATCCTCTTCTTCAGCTTCAGGCACTGGGGCCTTGTTCTCCTCTTCAGCAGGCATACTTCTGGTGTTCCTCTTGGGCTTAGTGGGCTTCTGAGCTTGAGCTTTGAGAGCAGCTTTGGGCTTTGATGTTGCAGCCCCTGACTTAATCGCATCTCCCATAAGCTTCTGAGCTTTGGGTGCTGGAGCATTCTCTTACTCTTCATCTTCTTCTGCGGGATCCTTGAACATGGATGATCTCCCTAGAACTCTAACAGTGGTCTTCTTGACCCTCTCCTTTCTCTTCTTGCCTTCTCCAGCGTCTTTGGATTCAAGAGTGAACTCCATTGTCTCTTGAGTAGAGGCTCTGGCCTTTGACATAGGAATCCTTCTTGCTAGAGCCTTCTTATTCATCCCTGGCATAATTGTAGCAGCTGTGCCATACTCCTTTTTCAGCACCTTCTTCTTGGAGCTTACCTCCTCCTCAGTAGCCACATAGTCCTCATCCTATGAATCTGAGGTTCTCTTCTTCCTTGTTCTGGTGGCTGCCTTTGGCAAGTTACTTAGAGTGCTCACGCTGCCATCATCAGAAGTGCTTGAGGGATCTGAACCCTCACTTAGCTGCACATGTTCCTCAGACCTGTTCTGGCGGTCACTCTGATCAGACATTTTGCAAACTTGCTGACAGCAGACCCTGTGAATAGATGTAGATGAGGTAGAGTGGATGAGCATCACAAAGTGCAGAGTTTTTCAAAATAGATGACTTAAAAACTTAGTTTTAGTTCTCCACAGAAAGCATTTCGGAGCTACCGATTTGATAAACTCGGTGATACCGAAGCAACTTTTGGAACTTAAACTAGTGAACTCGGTCAGACCGAGTCACAGTTCGGTGGCACCGAGACTGCTAGGGTTTCACAGAGAATCGAACTCGGTCATACCGATTTGCAATTTTCGGTCAGACCGAAAATGCATGTGCTATGGCCTAAGCCAAATCGGTGATACCGATTTCTACAATTCGGTCGGTCCGAGATGAGTCCGGAGGATACCTAGCCCTAAATTTTCAAATCAATTATAATCTAAGGATGTTTTCTTCTGGACAGATTGATTGCATACGTGGTAAAGATCATGGCAAAGTAAATGTGCTACAAATCGGAGTTGGGAAATAGCACAAAGAGTCGAACTCATACCCTAGCTCGGAGAGAGTTTGCTACGGCGACAACGGCGGAGCAGAATTCCGTTGACGGTGACGGAGACCAGCAGCGGGAGGTCGCTAGCGGCGAGGAGACGATCCGGAGACCCGAGGAGGCAGAGCAGGACACGCGCGGGGTGAAGAGTTTTGGAGAAATTTCCAAAATTCAACCCATGAGTACATATATCCTGACCCTGTCGGCGTGATCGAGTGGAATAACTCGGTGGCACCGAGATGCAGAAACGCGAGCGGTTACTGCAACTCGGTGTGACCGAATAGTTCAAATCGGTTGCACCGAGATTGAAAACCTAGATCAACTTAGCGAACTCGGTGTGACCGAAGTGGATGACTCGTTCATACCGAAATGCACAAAGAGGTTTTGGAAGTTTAAGTCTATGACGAATCGGGGACTCCGAGTGCTCCTCAACAGAGTGGTTCGAATCTGGCTTGATGAAACTTTGTGATGTAGCATGAATAGAGTTTGAGACAAGAAAATCATAGATAGCTAGAGGAGGTTCTTAGGCATTCTTCTTCATCCACTTGGCAAAAGAGAAAAATGCCAAACAATCAAAACCACAAGTGAATGTCCTCGAATGAGTAAAATATGCAACCAACATGCTCACACAATAAAATGGCAAATGAAATATGTGGCAAAGCATGAACAAACACTCTAGCATCTATCAGGCAATTGGCGATGACTAGGTCATCTATATATGAGTATATTGACTGAGGAGTCAAATGAGAACATTTGATCGTAGGTCATACTCATCGTTTAAGCATAAGTGGTGTTGCCACTTTTACATAAAGTATCGTTGTGTTCACACCATTAGAGTTGCTTTAGCTCAATTGATTTGAGTGAAGCTCCCCCTAGATGTGATATCCCCCTTAAGAGGGATGAACTAACCTTGGGTTTCATCGATGATGACTTCATGTAGGTGTTGAAGATGTAGATGCTCAATCTTGATGTAGATCATTTGGAGCAATCCATTAGAGTGAGTTTCACTTTCAATACCTACACGGGTTAGTCCCACAAGGAACAAACAAGGATATCCATAGACATAGAGTGATGTTCACATAAGGTGATGTCCATGAAAGCATTAGGTTACCTTGTCCCTTGTCTTACCAACAAGAGGGTTTGGGACTCCTTGAACTAGTGCAAGATATGGAAGTTGTTTGCACTTGTCCTTGCCAAAATGATATGATTGTAGTATGTTGGCGGAGTCACCCTCAGGAACTCTATAGTTCTTTTTCTTCAGGATCCACGCCATCTTGATGGGAATCCTTGGAGTTGTAGTCATACTTGATGAATTGAACTTGATGTGGTCTTGGGAACCCACTTGACCAAGGCTTTGGGAGCTTCCTCCAATGCATCAATCTCCTCTTGAAGGTTGTCCTTGCCTTTTTTGCTTGTGGTCTTGTGGTGGAAGATCATCTTGAGGTTGTGTTCCTTGGAAAGAAGTAGGAACATACTTCTCTTGTAGAGGAAGAAACTTCGTCTTGGGGTATTGATCTTCTTCCCACTCAACTCCATTGGCATTGGACTTTCGTTCAAAACCAACACCTTGATTCTTCCGGTGTCTTCCTTGCTTGCATACAATTTCCTCAAATTGCTTACTTCCAGCAAGGCTCTTGTAAACACCTTTCTCTATAATTCCCTTCAATAAGCTATTTTCTTGCTCAAGTGTAACTTGGCTAAGAGAATCTTTAGTGGAATCAAGAGAACTACTAGAAGCAACATCATTGGTGTTGGCATGATTATTCTTACTACTAGAAGAAGAATTTTTCTTACTCTTGTTGCTAGATTTAACTTGTGGCATGTAAGTAGACAAGAGTAAACGCTTGGCAATGTAAGAAGAACTTTTCTTACTATTGTTCGCTTTTAAGAACCCATGCTCTTGCTCAAGGTTGAGCTTTTCGAAGCGTAACTTCTCATGAGTCTTTAAAATATCTCGATGATTTTCCAAGGTAGTTTCATGAGCTAACTTAAGAGTGTTTAGTTCTTTAGTTAGATGCTAAATCTCCTTCTTATCATCTTCATTCTTTTTATCTTGATTAGCATGATTAATAGCAAGTTCATCATAGTTTTCATCACTAGAATTGTCAACAAGTAATTAATCATCACCTAGCAAGTCATCTTCATCACTATTGAAATCAACATACTCGGGGTGTGATACCTTTGGGCCGTTAGCCATGAAGCATCTTCCAATTCCTTCATTTGGTGAGTCAAATTTGTCGTAGGAGTTGGTTGACACAAGTGCTAGATCGGCAACACCTTCATCTTGAGTATATTCGGAGTCGGAGTGATAACTTCTCTCGGAGTGATTGTCGGAGTCGGAGCCGGATACAAATTCACCAATGTGAGCTTGATGTCTTCGTTTTGTGTAGCTCCTTGATGATTTGTCCTTCCTTTCCGAATCCTTGCTTCTCCGTGATGTTCTTCGTTCATAACGGTCATCTCTACTCCTTCTCTCTCTTAGTGGTGATTCTTCTCTTCTACTACTTCTTTTGGGAGAATCTTCTCTTCTTTTGTAGGGAGCCGTACACTCAATGGAGTAGTGTCTAGGTCTTCCACAATTGTAGCAATTACGTTCACGACTTGAAGATCCTTTGTCACTTGAGGACCTTGACTTGAATCTTCTTTCCTTGCTTCTACTTTTGTAGAACTTGTTGAAATTCTTCACCATTAGGCTCAATTCTTCATTGAAGGCTTGTTTCTCACATGATGATGTGGGAGCATCACATGAGGCTTTATAAGCACCAATTGAATTGTTGTGAAGCTCTTCCTTATCCTTGAGTGACATCTCATGAGCAACAATTCTTCCAATGACTTCCGTTGGCTTGAGATCTTTGTAATTGGGCATCATTTGGATCAATGTGCACATGGTATCATATTTTCCATCCAAGGCTCTTAGAATCTTCGTGATGATGAATCTATCGGTCATCTCTTCACTTCCTAAGCTGGCAATCTCATTTGTGATGAGAGCAAGCCTAGTGTACATTTCAGCGACACCTTCACCATCCTTCATTTTGAACTTGTCAAGTTGACTTTGAAGCACATCCAATTTGGATTCCTTGACGGAGTCGGTACCTTCGTGCATATCAATCAAAGTATCCCAAATTTCCTTTGCATTCTCAAGACGGATGATTTTGTTGAATTCTTCGGGGCACAATCCGTTGAAGAGAATATCACAAGCTTGAGCATTGTATTGCAGCATCTTCAACTCATCCGCGGTAGCTTCACGATTTGGTTCTCTCCCATCAAATAATTCACCTTGCAAGCCAATACACACAATAGCCCAAACAGCAGGGTTATGTCCAAGAATATGCATTTTCATCTTATGCTTCCAATTAGCAAAATTAGTACCATCAAAGTAAGGACCTCTACGGTGGTAATTTCGCTCACTAGACGCCATACTCTCCTAGGTTGTGAAACCAAGGCTATGATCACCAAAAGCTATGGAAATCAAAGCAAATGGATCTCAAAGCTCTGATACCACTTGTAGGATCGAAAGTATGTCTAGAGGGGGGTGATTAGACTACTTGACCAAATAAAAGTCTAGCCTTTTCCCAATTTTAAGTCTTGGCAGAATTTAGCAACTTAGCACAATTCAAGTAATCAACCTACACATGCAATTCTAAGAGTATAGCAGTGGAATGTAAAAAAATTGCATATGAAGGTAAAGGGAGGATTTTGGAGGGAGCAAATGAAATGTAGACATGGAGATTTTTGGTGTGGTTCCGATAGGTGGTGCTATAGTACATCCACGTTGCTGGAGACTTCAACCCACGAAGGGTAACGGTTGTGCGAGTCCATGGAGGGCTCCACCCACAAAGGGTCCACGAAGAATCAACCTTGTCTATCCCACCATGGCCATCGGCCATGAAGGACTTGCCTCACTAGGGTAGATCTTCACAAAGTAGGCAATCTCCTTGCCCGTACAAACTCCTTGGTTCAACTCCACAATCTCGACGGAGGCTCCCAAGTGACACCTAACCAATCTAGGAGACACCACTCTCCAAAAGGTAAGAGATGGTGTGTTGATGATGAACTCCTTGCTCTTGTGCTTCAAATGATAGTCTCCCCAACACTCAACTCTCTCTCACAGATTTGGATTTGGTGGAAAGATGATTTGAGTGGAAAGCCACTTGGGGACGGCTAGAAATCAAGATTTATGTGGTTGGAATGGAAGATCTTCATCTCAACACAAGTGTAGGTGGTTCTCTCTCAGAAAATGTAAGTTGGAAGTATAGGCATGTTCTGATGGCTCTCCCCATGAATGAAGAGTGGGTGGAGGGGTATATATAGCCTCCACACAAAATCTAACCGTTACACACAATTGACCAAACTCGGTGGGACCGACTTGTGAAACTCGGTCGGACCGATTCAGTTCAAAATGTGAACGTTAGGATTTTCGGTGGGACTGACATGTCAACTCGGTGGGACCGATTTCATTAGGGTTAGGGCATAACGTAATCTTGGTGAGACCAATTACACAAACTCGGTGGGACCAATTTTGGTAATAAGCTAACTAAAGAGTTGGTCAGGCGAACTCGGTGGGACCGATTCGCTCATCTCGGTTGGACCGAAACGTTACGAAGGGGAAACAGAGAGTTTGCATTGCGAACTTGGTGGGACCGATCGCTCATCTCAGTAAGACCGAAACGTTATGAAGGGAAACGGAGAGTTTGCAATCCCATCTCGGTGAGACCGAAAAAACTAGGGTTTTGTGGCAGTGGCTATGTCAACTAAACTCCATGGCGCCGGATGGAAAGTTTTGGTGGGGCCGAGTTTGACTTTTGGTTTGGGACATATGTGGAGATGATAAAGTGGTTGAGGGTTTTGGAGCATATCACTAAGAACTTTGAGTAAGTATCCCATTAAGCAACACCTCATCCCCTTTTAATAGTATTGGCTTTTCCTATGGACTCAATGTGATCTTGGATCACTAAAAGGTAAAATGTAGAGTCTTGAGCTTTAGAGCTTGAGCCAATCTTTTATCCTTAGCATTTTGAGGTGTCCACATTTCTAATCCATGTCATGCCAATCATTGAGCTTTCCTGAAATATTTATCTTGAAATAGTATTAGCTCAATGAGCTATATGTTGTTAGGAATTACCAAAACCACCCAGGGATAGTTGCACCTTCAGGTAGTGGTAGACGAGGACGTCATGTCGCACGCAGAACTGGGCGATGGCAATCTTCTAATCATGGCCTACACGACCGATGGTGTACTCGAGATCGAAGCCGACCACTTGGTACTTGTCCTCGGTAAGGAACTGCTCCATAGTTTGGATGGAGCTCTCCACCGAGACCAGATTGTTTGTGTACAACACCGAGAGGGCCTTCCCCCTCACGTGTGTGTCCACTACGTGATGCATGGTGAAATGCCTGCCGTTGTCGTGGGTGGTGATACGTCTCCAATGTATCTATAATTTTTGATTGCTCCATGCTATATTATCTACTGTTTTGGACCATATTGGGATTTATTTTCCACTTTTATATTATTTTCGGGACTAAGCTATTAACCGGAGGCCCAACCCAGAATTGTTGTTTTTGCCTATTTCAGTGTTTCGGAGAAACAGAATATCAAACGGAGTCCAAACGGAATAAAATCTTCGGGAACGTGATTTTCTCACCGAACGTGATCCAGGAGACTTGGACCCTGCTCCAAGGAACAAAAGAGGCGGTCACGAGGGTGGGCCCCCCTAGGGCACGCCCCCTACCTCGTGGGCCCCTCGTTGCTCCTCCGGCGTACTTCTTCCTCCTATATATACACACGTACCCCCCAAACGATCAGAAGAGGAGCCAAAAACCTAATTCCACCGCCGCAACCTTCTGTATCCATGGGATCCCATCTTGGGGCCTGTTCTGGAGCTCCGCCGGAAGAGGGCCGTCATCACGGAGGGCTTCTACATCATCCTAGCCTCTCCGATGAAGTGTGAGTAGTTTACCTCAGACCTTCTGGTCCATACTTAGTAGCTAGATGGCTTCTTCTCTCTCTTTGAATCTCAATACAAAGTTCTCCCCTCTCTCATGGAGATCTATTTGATGTAGTCTTCTTTTTGCAGTGTGTTTGTTGAGATCGATGAATTGTGGGTTTATGATCAAGTCTATCTATGAATAATATTTGAATCTTCTCAAATTCTTTCATGTATGATTGGTTATCTTTGCAAGTCTCTTCGAATTATCCGTTTGGTTTGGCCAACTAGATTGGTAGTTCTTGCCATGGGAGAAGTGCATAGCTTTGGGTTCGATCTTGCGGTGTCCTTTCCTAGTGACAGAAGGGGCAGCAAGGCACGTATTGCATCGTTGCCATCGAGGATAACAAGATGGGGTTTATTTCATATTGCATGAATTTATCTCTCCACATCATGTCATCTTGCTTAAGGCGTTACTCTATTTTTAACTTAATACTCTAGATGCATGCTGGATAGCGGTCGATGAGTGGAGTAATAGTAGTAGATGCAGAATCGTTTCGGTCTACTTGTCACGGACGTGATGCCTATATACATGATCATGCCTAGATATTCTCATAATTATGCTCAATTCTATCAATTGCTCAACAGTAATTTGTTCACCCACCGTGAATACTTATGCTCTTGAGAGAAGCCACTAGTGAAACCTATGGCCCCCGGGTCTATTCTCATCATATCAATCTCCATCACTTTAATATTGTTTTGCTATTTACTGTGCCTTTACGTTTTACTTTGCATCTTTATACCAAAAATACCAAAAATATTCTATCTATTAGATCTCACTCTCGTAAGTGACCGTGAAGGGCTTGACAACCCCTAATCGCGTTGGTTGCGAGTAGCTATCATTTTGTGCAGGTACGAGGGACTTGAGCGTGGCCTCCTACTGGATTGATACCTTGGTTCTCAAAAACCGAGGGAAATACTTACGCTACTCTGCTGCATCATCCCTTCCTCTTCTGGGAAAACCAACGCAAGCTCAAGACGTAGCAAGAAGGATTTCTGGCGCAGTTGCCGGGGAGTCTGCGCAAAAGTCAATATACCAAGTACCCATCACAATCCCTATCTCTCGTATTACATTATTTGCCATTTGCCTCTCGTTTTCCTCTCCCCCAATTCACCCTTGTCGCTTTATTCGCCCTCTCTTTCCGCTTGCCTTTCTTCCGCTATGTCTGAACCAAAAAGAGTTTGGAGTTCTCTCCCAAGTTCTAGTGCTTTAGACAATCCTGCTATCTTATCTAAACTCATGAATCGGAATGCTATAGATCAATTTGCCGGAGTTATCAATGAGAACCTTACTAATTTTGATGAAGATGATTTTGGAATTTTTCGCTATTTACTTGATAAATCCTTGAAAGATGCTTGGGATAGGCTGTTAAGGATCCGGGCTAGCTATGTACCCCAATATCAAATTGAGGTTTACTTAAAAAGCTTTTATGTTGGGCTACCCGCTTTGTTCAAACAAGTTTTAGATTATATTTTCGAGGGGGGGGGGTTTCTTGAAGGGGACCCCATAGATACTTATGAGAGGATGAAAACTATATTTGGGCACCCCATTAATGAGAAAACTGAAATTACATATCTCTTGCTTTCTCACCAAAACGAATCTATTAAAGAGATAAAGGCTAGCTTAGATACAAACTTCCGTAACATACTTAATCATTATTCTACCATGAATGGCCATGTGCTTTATCAAAATAGAAAGATTAATTCTATAGATGGCAATCTTGCTCTTTCCTTATCTAATACCAAAGATGGCAATACCTAGATCTATCCTCGCTTGTTATGCCTAGCTAGGGGCGTTAAACGATAGCGCTTGTTGGGAGGCAACCCAATTTTATTTTTTATTCCTTGCTTTTTGCTCCTGTTTAGTAATAAATAAATTATCTAGCCTATGTTTTGGTTGTGTTTTTTGTGTTTAATTAGTGTTTGTGCCAAGTAGAACCGTTGGGAAGACTTGGGGAAAGTCTTGTTGAACTCGCTGTAAAAAACAGAAACTTTAGCGCTCACGAGAACTGCTGTCATTTTTAGTTGAAGAGTGATATTTAGTTAATTCTTTTTGCAGATGATTAATAGATACATTCCTCAAGTCCAGAAATTTATTTTAGAATTTTTGGGGTTCCAGATGTTGCGCTAGGTACAGATTACTACAGACTGATCTGTTTTTGACAGATTCTGTTTTTCGTGTCTTTTTTTTCTTATTTTGATGAATCTATGGCTAGTAAAATAGTTTATAATCCATAGATAAGTTGGAATACAGTAGGTTTAAAACCAATATAAATAAAGAATGAGTTCATTACAGTACCTTGAAGTGGTCTTTTGTTTTCTTTCGCTAACGGAGCTCACGAGTTTTCTATTTTGAGTTTTGTGTTGTGAAGTTTTCAAGTTTTGGGTAAGAATTTGATGGATTATGGAACAAGGAGTGGCGAGAGCCTAAGATTGGGGATGCCCATGGCACCCCCAAGATAATCCAAGGACACCAAAAAGTGAAATCTTGGGGATGCCCCGGAAGGCATCCCCTCTTTCGTCCACTTCCATCGGTAACTTTACTTGGAGCTATATTTTTATTCACCGACATGATATGTGTTTTGCTTGGAGCATCTTGTATTATTTGTGTCTTTGTTTGTTAGTATGCCACAATCATCCTTTCTGTACACACCTTTTGAGAGAGCCATACATGAATTAAAATTTGATAGAATACTATATGTGCTTCACTTATATCTTTTGAGCTAAGTAGTTTTGCTCTATGCGCTTCACTTATATCTTTTGAGCGTTATAATTTTGCTCTATATGCTTCACTTATATCTTTTGAGCTAAGTAATTTTGCTCTATATGCTTCACTTAGATCTTTTAGAGCACGGTGGTGGATTTGTTTTAAAGAACCTATTGATCTCTCATGCTTCACTTAAATTATTTTGAGAGTCTCTTAATAGCATTGTAATTTGCTTAATAATAATATGCTTGGTATTCAAGATTTGTGAAACTTTATTTTGAGTGTGTTGAATACTAAGAAAAGATAGAAGCATGATAATTGTTTTGAGATATGGAGGTTATAATATTAAAGTCATGCTAGTGGAGTAGTTGTGAATTTAAAGAATACTTGTTTTGAAGTTTGTGATTCCCGTAGCATGCACGTATGGTGAACCGTTATGTGATGAAGTTGGAGCATGATTTATTTATTGATTGTCTTCCTTATGAGTGGCGGTCGGGGACGAGCGATGGTCTTTTCCTACCAATCTACCCCCCTAGGAGCATGTGCGTAGTACTTTGCTTTGATAACTTCTAGATTTTTGCAATAAGTATATGAGTTCTTTATGACTAATGTTGAGTCCATGGATCATACACACTCTCACCCTTCCACCTTTGCTAGCCTCTCTAACACCGCGCAACTTTCGCCGATATCATTCACCTACCATATACCTTCCTCAAAACAGCCACCATACCTACCTATTATGGCATTTCCATAGTCATTCCGAGATATATTGCCATGCAACTTTCCATCGTCTAGTTCATCATGACACATCCATCATTGTCATATTGCTTAGCATGATCATGTAGTTGACATAGTATTTGTGGCAAAGCCACCGTTCATAATTTTCATACTTGTCACTCTTGATTCATTGCATATCCCGGTACACCGCCGGAGGCATTCATATAGAGTCATATTTTGTTCTAAGTATCGAGTTGTAATTGTAGATTTGTAAGAAAAATAAAAGTGTGATGATCATCATTATTAGAGCATTGTCCCAGTGAGGAAAGAATGATGGAGACTATGATTCCCCCACAAGTCGGGATGAGACTCCGGACGGAAAATAAAAAAAGAGGCCAAAGAAGTCCAAAAAAAGAGAAAGGCCATAAAAAAATTGAGAGAAAAAGAGAGAAGGGACAATGTTACTATCCTTTTACCACACTTGTGCTTCAAAGTAGCACCATGATCTTCATAGTAGAGAGTCTCTCATGTTATCACTTTCATATACTAGTGGGAATTTTACATTATATAACTTGGCTTGTATATTCCAATGATGGGCTTCCTCAAATTGCCCCAGGTCTTCATGAGCAAGCAAGTTGGATGCACACCCACTTAGTTTCTTTTTGAGCTTTCATATACTTATAGCTCTAGTGCATCCGTTGCATGGCAATCCGTACTCACTCACATTGATATCTATTGATGGGCATCTCCATAGCCTATTGATACGCCTAGTTGATGTGACACTATCTTCTCCTCTTTGTCTTCTCCACAACCACCATTCTATTCCACCTGTAGTGCTATGTCCATGGCTCACGCTCATGTATTGCGTGAAGATTGAAAAAGTTTTGAAAAAGTTAGAGTATGAAACAATTGCTTGGCTTGTCATCGGGGTTGTGCATGATTTAAATACTTTGTGTGGTGAAAATAGAGCATAGCGAGACTATATGATTTTGTAGGGATAACTTTCTTTGGCCATGTTATTTTGAGAAGACATAATTGCTTTGTTAGTATGCTTGAAGTATTATTATTTTTTATGTCAATATAAACTTTTGTCTTGAATCTTTCTAATCTGAATATTCATACCACAATTAAGAAGATTTGCATTGAAATTATGCCAAGTAGCACTCCGCATCAAAAATTCTCTTTTTATCATTTACCTACTCGAGGACGAGCAGGAATTAAGCTTGGGGATGCCTGATACGTGTCCAACGTATCTATAATTTTTCATTGCTCCATGCTATATTATCTACTGTTTTGGACTATATTGGGCTTTATTTTCCACTTTTATATTATTTTTGGGACTAACCTATTAACCGAAGGCCCAGCCCAGAATTGCTGTTTTTTGCCTATTTCAGTGTTTCGGAGAAACAGAATATCAAACGGAGTCCAAACGGAATAAAATCTTCAGGAATGTGATTTTCTCACCGAACATGATCCAGGAGACTTGGACCCTGCTCCAAGGAACAAAAGAGGCGGTCACAAGGGTGGGGGGCGCCCCCCTAGGGCGCGCCCCCTGCCTCGTGGGCCCCTCGTTGCTCCTCCGGAGTACTTTTTCCTCCTATATATACACACGTACCCCCAAACGATCAAAAAATGAGCCAAAAACCTAATTCTAGCGCCGCAACCTTCTATATCCACGAGATCCCATCTTGGGTCCTATTCCGGAGCTCCGCCGGAAGAGGGCCGTCATCACGGAGGGCTTCTACATCATCCTAGCCTCTCCGATGAAGTGTGAGTAGTTTACCTCAAACCTTCGGGTCCATAGTTAGTAGCTAGATGGCTTCTTCTGTCTCTTTGAATCTCAATACAAAGTTCTCCCCTCTCTCGTGGAGATCTATTCGATGTAATCTTCTTTTTGCGGTGTGTTTGTTAAGATCAATGAATTGTGGGTTTATGATCAAGTCTATCTATGAATAATATTTGAATCTTCTCTGAATTCTTTTATGTATGATTGGTTATCTTTGCAAGTCTCTTCGAATTATCCGTTTGGTTTGGCCAACTAGATTGGTAGTTCTTGCCATGGGAGAAGTGCTTAGCTTTGGGTTTGATCTTGCGGTGTCCTTTCCCAGTGACAGAAGGGGCAGCAAGGCACGTATTGCATCGTTGCCATCGAGGATAACAAGATGGGGTTTATTTCATATTGCATGAATTTATCTCTCTACATCATGTCGTCTTGCTTAAGCCATTACTCTGTTTTTAACTTAATACTCTAGATGCATGCTGGATAGCGGTCGATGAGTGGAGTAATAGTAGTAGATGCAGAATCGTTTCGGTCTACTTGTCACGGACGTGATGCCTATATACATGATCATGCCTAGATATTCTCATAATTATGCTCAATTCTGTCAATTGCTCAACAGTAATTTGTTCACCCACCGTAGAATACTTATGCTCATGAGAGAAGCCACTAGTGAAACCTATGGCCCCTGGGTCTATTCTCATCATATCAATCTCCATCACTTTAATATTGTTTTGCTATTTACTTTGCCTTTACTTTGTACTTTGCATATTTATACCAAAAATACCAAAAATATCCTATCTATCAGATCTCACTCTCGTAAGTGACCGTGAAGGGCTTGACAACCCCTAATCGCGTTGGTTGCGAGTAGCTATCATTTTGTGCAGGTACGAGGGACTTGAGCGTGGCCTCCTACTGGATTGATACCTTGGTTCTCAAAAACTAAGGGAAATACTTATGCTACTCTGCTGCATCATCCCTTCCGCTTCGGGGAAAACCAACGCAAGCTCAAGACGTAGCAGGTGGCCACTAGGAGCGCCATTGGAACCGCTGGATGTCCTCTCTGTATGTGTCATCGTGGGTATGCTTATTGTGTCATGTGACGCGAGAGATGAAGGCAAATGGCCGCATGAATAAATGGGGGTCAGGTGGCCTGGATTCTCAGCGCGTCCACGTGGCAATTTTTGCAGCGGGTAACTGCATCGTCGCACCGCGCCCGGCGCAACCGCATGCACACGAACGTGTGTGATCATGCGCCGGCCCCAAACACTGGCAGTGTGCATGGAGGGACGAGGGCAGAGCACTCGGAGGGACGTGAGAGCAGAGCGCTTGCGGCAGGAAGCGAGCAGAGCGCGCCGCGGCCGCCTGAACCGCAAGCAACCACATACATAGAGCAGTGGAACATGCAGGAAATGGTCGCCTACAAGTCAGCGGACAGTTGCGTTGCTGCGTAGATAGCAGCCGTGTTCTACTACCTCCGTCTTGGTCTATAGTCTCCTTTATATTCTGTGCCATACTTTACCCTTAAATTTAACCAACAAAATGTTAATGCATGTTATATAAATTATATAATTGGAAATTATGTTCAAATACGAATCCAACTATATAATCTTTGGCGACATGCATTTGTATTTAATTAGTTAAATCCTACTTATAAACCAGGACGGGGGTATAGTAGGTAATTAAATCACAAACATCTTTTTTTATTAACCGAATGCGTATGTGGCCTTTCGTCCTCCTCTCGCACGTCTTGTCACCCTGCTGTCGCAGACGACTTACAGTGCGCGGGGGCATTCTTTTGGCGAAACGGCGGTCCGGAGTGGCGCCAATGAATTGTTGGTGAGCCCGTTCCCGCGCAAGCTTCCCGCCCGACTCGGTGAAATCCCCCAAAATCCCAATGCTTACCGGCCTGATATATAAACCCTCACGGCCGGCGAGTCCTGCGTTGCATTTTCCCTTCCCTCCCTATAGATTATCTCGTCTGCTTCTCCCACAATCTCCAATGGCACCCGTCTGCCATCTTCGCTCAGCCACTCCGCTGTTATCAGAGGACATCTCCAGCTGGGAGGCTACACCGCGATGGCGGTGCAGTCCCCGGTGTAGTGTAGTGCGTGTGGCGTCCCTATTGGGTGTGCGTGGAACACCTACCACATGCTTCGCTGCCGCTGCCCGTCGGCAGCTGTTGCCGGCCGCCATTGCCGCCACACCACCGTCAAAAGCCAGGGCCAATGCCCGCTCCACCGCCATGGTCTGAAGGCTGGAGGTGGCCGTCGTGGCTGCCACCCCACTGCCGACTAACGTGGCCATCACCCACTCCGCCACCACGACACGAAGGTGGGAGGTGGTGGTCATGGTCGCCACCCCATCGTGGGCCGCCGTGGCCGCTAGCCCACCATCGACCGCCAGGGTCATCACCCGCTCCGCCGCTGCCACCCGAAGGCAGGAGGTAGAGGTGGAGGCCCGCACATGCATCAACGACTTTGCACGCTACACCGAGTTCCTGTGGGAGGAGGAGGAGCGCCTTGTCGAGCATGCAAAGAGCCTTACCGCCGCCGTGGCTGCAGCACACACCGCCTCAGAGGCGAGGAATCAGGAGATCTATGAGGAGAACGACCGCTTCGACATCGGTCGTCTGGAGCACCAGAGGGCGTTTGAGGTGAGCATGGTTGAAGGTGCAGCATCGGCAGGCACCGTATTGCAGTTGTCTAGCTCGTCGGTAGGCTCCTCCTCCTCTTCCTCTCACTGAGCGTGCTCGGCACAGGAGAGGCTGCCGGAAGTAGTACAAAGCCCCTCCGTAGTAGTATTTAGGGGCTATTTTGTTCAGTTCATCTAACTATAGATGTGGTGGAACTGTACAATGTACTTAAAATTAGCTAGTACATATAGTTGAACTAGCTATTTCAGTACGTGGTTGGCAACAATTGGGGAAAATTTTGGTCGGTTCTGCTGTCGGGTTGAACTGTTTGTATAAAGAACGGTTCCTTAATCTATGAATGAAATCTATGCTTAATTACGGAATTATTGTTGCAAAAATTAGATAGTGCTAGTGATTTTTAGGTGCGTATTTTGAAAAATCGCTGTGTTACAAGGTCGAAAAATGGCAATGTTACTAGATCAACAAATGTCAGTCTTTCCAGTTTGAAAAATGGCCACATACCCAATATGACAGATGCAAATCTTACCAAACTGTTTGTACGTGGTTGCACATGGGTTATCCAAAACAACCATTTGCATTGAAGGGATTTACAAATCCTGCTCGGCACAATTTCTCTTGGCTTAGCGTTGAAGTATGGCTTTGCATACCGTATTCAATCTGAACCGTTTGCGTTGAAGAGATGCACAAATCCTACGCTATGAATTTTCCCTTGACTTAAAGGGGAAGACCATAGCTCTCACTTTGCATACAGGTGTTCTATCTAAAACGTTTGTGATCAAGAGCTACACAAATCCTACTCGACACATTTTTCCTTGGCTTCCTGGGGAAGCTGTCGGTTTGCATACGGGTGTTCTAACTAAAACATTTGCGATTAGCATTTTGTATTTAGAAACCATTGATGTTTTTTCAAAAGAAAATCATTTGATAAGTCTGTACATTAAGAGAGAAAACGCAAGTTTGTTCAAACCATATCTTTCATTCAGTCACACTGCGAATTTATAATAATATGATCGAGATACAGTATTAAACTCCAAAAAAACTATTTCCGACGGTGCCGGAGGCAGCGTGCCACACCGTCATTGTCGTTGTCGACCTCCGGGACGCCGTTGTTGAAGTCTTCAAGGCAGCACAAAATGTTCTTCACTTGGAAATCGAGCATCATGTCGTCGCGCGATCGACGAGCAGGGCACGAGAAGATGGAAACGGGCGGCACTGAGAGGTAGCGGTTGACGGCGGCGTCCCATGCCGCTGAGGGGGTGCGCACACGGGCATGGGTGCGGCGGGTGCAGCCAAACGCACGTGGACCGGCGCTGCAGTGGGTGGAGGGGCACGCACGGGCACGGGCGCTGGTGTTGGCCTGTGCACGAGCTCGCGCGGGTCCATGTAGACCTTGCTGACGCCGGCTGCTTCTAGCTCTGCGATAGTGCTCGGTGACCAGCCTTTCAATCCTACAGGGATGGTCGCTGGCGCAGGTGCAGGGATGGGAGCTGGGATGGGAGCGGCAGCAACAACTGTTGTATAACGTAGCATGCAATTTGAAAATTTTCCTACGATCATGCAAGATCTATATAGGAGATGCATAGCAATGAGAGGGGGATAGTGTGCTCACGTACCCTCGTAGACTGAAAGTGGAAGCGTTAGTTTAACATGGTTGATGTAGTCGAATGTCTTCTCGATTCAACCGATCAAGTACCGAATGTACGACACCTCCAAGTTCTGCACACGTTCAGCTCGATGACGTACCTCGAACTCTTGATCCAGCAAAGTGTCGAGGGAGAGTTCTGTCATCACGACGGCATGGTGACGGTGATAGTGAAGTGATCCGTACAGGGATTCGCCTAAGCACTACATGAATATGACCGGAAGCATAAACTGTCGAGGGGGTGCTGCACACAGCTAACAATGTTTGTTGTGTGTTCTAGCGGTGCCCCCCCACATATATAGGTTGGAGGGGAGGAGAGGCAGCCAAGGGGGCGCCCCAAGTAGGAGGAATCCTACTTGGGATCCTCCCAATTCAGCCTCCCCCCTTTCCTATTCCTATTCGGAGTAGGAAGGGAAGAGGGGGAATCCTAATCCCTTTTTCCTTTCCTTCTTCCCCTTAACTTCTCCAATTTGGCCAGACCATATGGGGGGGGGGGCACACCAGCCCCTTAGTGCCTGGTGTGTTTTCCCTCTTGGCCCATTAGGCCCATATAGCTTGTCGGGGGTTGCCCGGAACCCCTTCCGATGACCCGATACGTACCGGTACCCCCAGAACACTTTCGGTGTCCGAATACTATCGTCCTATATATGAATCTTACCTCTCGACCATTTTGAGACTCCACGTCATGTCTGTGATCTCATCCGGCACTCCGAACAACATTCGGTCACCAAATCACATAACTCATATAATATAAAGTCATCATCGAATGTTAAACGTGCGGACCCTATGGGTGCAAGAACTATGTAGACATGACCGAGACACCTCTCCATTCAATAACCAATAGCGGAACCTGGATGCTCATATTGGTTCCTACATATTCTATGAAGATCTTTATCGGTCAAACCATAATGACAACATACGTTATTCCCTTTGTCATCAGTATGTTACTTGCCCGAGATTCGATCGTCGGTATCTTCATACCTAGTTCAATATCATTACCGGCAAGTCTCTTCACTCGTTCTGTAATGCAGCATCCAGTAACTAACTCATTAGTCACATGCTTGCAAGGATTATCATGATGTGCATTACCGAGAGGGCCAAGAGATACCTCTTCGATACTCGGAGTGAACAATCCTAATCTCGATCTATGCCACCCAAAAAACACCTTCAGAGATACCTGTAGAGCATCTTTATAATCACCCAGCTACGTTGTGACGTTTGATAGCACACAAGGTATTCCTCCGGTATTCGAGAGTTGCATAATCTCATAGTCAAAGGAATATGTATAAGTCATGAAGAAAGCAATAGAAATAAAACTTAACGATCATTATGCTAAGCTAACGGATGGGTCTTGTCCATCACATCATTCTCCTAATGATGTGATCCCGTTCATAAAATGACAACACATGTCTATGGTTAGAAAACTTAACCATCTTTGATTAACGAGCTAGTCTAGTAGAGGCATTCTAGGGACACTTTGTTTTGTCTATGTATTCACACATGTATCAAGTTTCCGGTTAATAAAATTCTAGGAGGAATAATAAAAATTTATCATGATATAAGGAAATATAAAGAACAACTTTCTTATTGCCTCTAGGGCATATTTCCTTCAGTCTCCCACTTGCACTAGAGTCAATAATCTAGTTCACATCGCCATGTGATTTAACACCAATAGTTCACATCTTTATGTGATTAACACCCATAGTTCACATCGCCATGTGACCAACACCCAAAGGGTTTACTAGTCAATAATCTAGTTCACATCGCTATGTGATTAATACCCAAAGAGTACTAAGGAATAATAATGTTTTGCTTGTGAGAGAAGTTTAGTCAATGGGTCTGCCACATTCAGAACCGTATGTATTTTGCAAATTTCTATGTCTACAATACTCTGCATGGAGCTACTCTAGCTAATTCCCCCCACTTTCAGTATGTGTCCAGATTGAGACACCGAGTCATCTAGATTAGTGTCAAAGCTTAAATCGACGTAACCCTTTACGACGAACTCTCTGTCACCTCCATAATCGAGAAACATTTCCTTAGTCCTCTTAGGTAAGTAAGGATAATTTTGACTATTGTCCAGTGGTCTACTCCTGGCTCACTATTGTACCCCCTTGGCAAACTCATGGCAAGGTACACAATATGTCTGGTACACATCATGGCATACTTTATAGAACCTATGGCTGAGGCATAGGGAATGACTTGCATTCTCTCTCTATCTTCTGCCGTGGTCGGGCTTTGAGTCTTACTCAACTTCACACCTTGCAACCCAGGCAAGAACCCTTTCTTTGACCGATTCATTTTGAACTTCTTCAAAAATCTTGTCAAGGTATGTGCTTTTGAAAGTCCTATTAAGCGTCTCGATCTATCTCTATAGATCTTGATGCCCAAAATATAAGTAGCTTCACCGAGGTCTTTTATTGTAAAAACTCTTATTCAAGTATCCTTTTATGCTATCCATAAATTATACATAATTTCCAGTCAACAATATGTCATCCGCATATAATAATAGAAATGCTACGGAGCTCCCAGTCACTTTCTTGTAAATACAGGCTTCTCCAAAAGTCTATATAAAACCATATGCTTTGATCACCTCATCAAAGCGTATATTCCAACTCCAAGATGCTTGCACCAGTCCATAAATGGATCGCTGGAGCTTGCACACTTTGTTAGCACCTTTAGGATCGACAAAACCTTCTGGTTGCATCATATACAACTCTTCTTTAAGAAATCCATTAATGAATGCAGTTTTGACGTCCATTTGCCAAATTTCATAATCATAAAATGCGGCAACTGCTAACATGATTCAGAAAGACTTAAGCATCACTATGGGTTAGAAGGTCTCATCGTAGTCAACTCCTTGAACTTGTCGAAAAACTTTTGCAACAAGTTGAGCTTTATAGATAGTAACATTACCATCAGCTCCAGTCTTCTTCTTGAAGATCCATTTATTCTCTATGGCTTGCCGATCGTCAGGCAAGTCAACCAAAGTCCATACTTTATTCTCATACATGGATCCTATGTCAGATTTCATGGCCTCAAGCCATTTTGTGGAATTTGGACTCATCATCGCATCCTCATAGTTCGTAGGTTCGTCATGTCTAGTAACATGACCTCCAGAACAGGATTATCATACCACTCTCGCGCGGAACATGATCTGATTGACCTATGAGGTTCGGTAGTAACTTGATCCGAAGTTTCATGATCATTATGATTAGATTCCTCTCTAGTTGGTGTAGGCATCACTGGAACAAATTTCTGTAATGAGCTACTTTCCAATTCAAGAGAAGGTACAATTACCTCATTAAGTTCTACTTTCCTCCCACTCACTTCTTTCAAGAGAAACTCCTTCTCTAGAAAGGATCCATTCTTAGAAACAAAGATGTTGTCTTCGGATCTGTGATAGAAGGTGTACCCAACAGTTTGTTTTGGGGTATCCTATGAAGATGCACTTCTCTGACTTGGGTTCGAGCTTATCAGGCTGAAGCTTTTTCACATAAGCATCGCGCCATTAATGGAGAGGATGCGAGCAAGGCAGGCAGCCATGGAAGTCCAAAGGGCTCGCTTCCTAGTCAGCCTGCGCAGCATATAGCTCGGACACTTTTTAGTGAGCTTGCGCATTGGAGGACAACTTGCACGCCTGGCGGTTAGCCTGCGCATCAGACTGCGCTCGCACGACTCCCATTCGGTCAAGCAGTTGTCCGCACGACACATCCTATAGCCATTAAAACCAAGACACATGGCGTCACATGGATGGTTAACAGAACGCGCACAATTTGAATTATACGAACGTTTGTGATATTAAAGTGGCAGCTATTTTTTCAAAATGCCTTTATTGGCGTTATTCGAGTGCGCCTTCTCTCAAAATGGACACGAAAAATACCACAACATGCCGAGTGCCATTCCATGATAGCTTGCCAAGTTTCATGAATTTCAGACAAGTTTTGGATTTACTAGAATTTAAAAACAAAGTATATCAACGTTTTCATATGTCAACTGTGCCCTGGTGTTTGAAATTCATTTCCATTTCTTGCATGGGACCTAAGAATGCTCCCAAGGACACATATTTCATATGTCAACCCATTTTTCTGCACTGGACCAGTTGCATGTAGTTCAAATTTGAATTATGCACATAAAATGCCTAGAAAACCCAGTTAATGTATAAAAATGTCCCAAAAACTGACACAACACTCATGTCGTTCTATGCTGACACTAAAAATTTTGAAAGCAAGAAGAGGCAATGAATACCATTTTGTCCCCAAGGGTGGCACGTTCCCTCCCGAAACCATTAGGCTTGTTGTGAGAAGCTCTGGTTTGCAAGAACCTTATACCCACACCAGCCCCAAATTGGAATTTTTTTACCACAACATGTTGATGCAGCTCCATGATAGCATGTCAATTTCATGAACTTCAGAAGAGTTTTGGATTTACTAGAATTTAAAAACCATGTATCTCAATGTTTGTGGTTGAGCGACGGTAGCAAGGTGTTTGACATTCATTCCCATTTCTTGCATTGGAAATAAGCATGCAGCCAAGGACACATATTTGTTTTTTCAAACAATTTATATGCATTGGAGCATGTGCTTGTAGTTCAAATTTTAATTATTCATATAAATGCATAGAAAAACTCAGTTAATGTATAAAAATGTCCAAACGAGCACCGAAAAATTCCTAAAATTAACACAACACTCATGTTGTTCTATGTTGACACTAGAAAAAAATTGAAATCAAGAAGAGGCAACGGATATCATTTCGTCCAGAAAGGTGAAACATTCCCTATCGTAACCATGAGGCTTGTTGTGAGAAGCTTATATACCCCAACCCGCCCCAAATGGGACAATATTTATACCACTGCATGTTGATGCCGTTCCATGCTAGCATGTCAAGTTTCATAAATTTCAGACGTGTTTTTGATTTACTAGAATTTAAAAACCATGTATTTCAATGTTAGCGGTCGGGCGACAGTGGCAAGGTGTTTGACATTCATTCTCATTTCTTGCATGGGACTTAAGCATGTAACCAAGGACACACATTCCAATTTTGGACCCACACTACAAAAAAAGACACATCCGTGACATTTTGGGCTGAACGAAAAAAATTCTATCATAATTATGACACTTCTATGAAGATAATTGTGACAAAACCAGGTATCATCACAGATGTGGTGGGGTCCTACTTCTATGACAAAAAATCCTGACAGAAAATGGTCTTTTCGTCCTGGGCGGGATGGAGACACAGCTGCATGACATTCTTTGGGCCGTCCATGATGGAAAAACCGTGGTAGAAGCGAGGGCGAGGAAAGTATCGGGGAGTTCCCGGTTACGGTGGGTGGTCGGGGCCGAGTGATGCGCGTTTCTGTCATACGTACGCATGTGTGTGCGAGGTGTTGGGCTCTAACTGAACCCGAGCAAGGCGTTGGGCTCTAACTGAACCCGAGCGATTACGCTGCAGGCTACGCGTTACTAAACCCGAGCGACCGATCGATGGCTGTTAATTGAACCCGATCGAGCGATTCCTTCGCTACTGCTGCTAACTGAAGCTGATCGATGCTTCCTCTGGATGAATAGTGAGCGTTGTTGGGGGGTTTGGATGAACAGTTCCCGATGGGGGTTGGATGAACAAGTACTCGTGGTAGTAGAGGTCGTTGCCGCTGGATGAACAGTACCCCGATCGATCGAGCCAGTGGATGAACAGGACCCCGTGGAGGGCTGGATGAATAGGACCCTGTGGTGGGCTGGTTGAACAGTAACTAGTGGAGGGCTGGTTGAACAGTAGCCGGTGGAGGGCTGGATGAACAGTAGCTCATGGAGGGGTGGTTGAACAGGACCCCCGTGGTGAGGGTTGGTTGAACAGTAGCCGGTGGAGGAGCGCGCGGTGGAGGCTGGATGAACAGTCGCAGGTGGAGGCTGGAGGAGGTCGACTGTGGATGAATAGTAGCCCATGGAGGCTAGAGGAGGTCGATGGTGGAGATGAACAATACCTCGTGGACTCCCGTTTTGCGGTATGCCACACCTCTCCTGATGAACAGGACCCCCGTTTTGACTGTAGCGCTCCAACACAAGTCTGTTTCCCCTGTTTTGCGGTACGCCACACCCCTCCCGGTCAACAGGACCCCGTTTCAACCATAGGAGGTCCAAGATAAGTCCATTTGCTCCGCTTTGTGGTACGCCAGACCCCTCCCGATGAACAGGATCCTGTTTCGACCGTGGCCGGTCGAACACAAGGCCGTTTCCTCTGTTCTGCGGTATGCCAGGCCTCGTTTCCATCGGTTGTTCCGTCCAAGCCGGTTGGCTCCTGATGAACACGACGACACATTCCGTTTCGACCCAGCCGGTTGGCTCCCCATGAACACGATGACCACACAGTTTCTCTGTTCCGACCCAGGCATGTACATGAGCCCTGGCCGTACGTATGCGCGAGTAGGCGTTCGAGACCCTGCCTGCATGTACGTACGTGGCCATATTTACTTTCTTGCACCCTAGCCGTTGTACATACGTGTACATGCTACGTGCATGCCTCTACTAAGACATGTGCGCGCCTCTACTACGACACGTGCCCTTCCTTGTACGGCCACGGTTCGTCGCTGCAGCCTGCAGATAGACCGATCGTATGTACGTACACGTTCGTGACCAGAATGACAATGCTACGTATGCTTCGACCGGGTGTCCCGACTGTCCGGCACTGATGACCCACAAGTATAGGGGATCTATCGTAGTCCTTTCGATAAGTAAGAGTGTCGAACCCAACGAGGAGCAGAAGGAAATGATAAGCGGTTTTTAGCAAGGTATTCTTTGTAAGTACTGAAATAAGTGGTAACAGATAGTTTTGTGATAAGATAATTTGTAACGAGCAACAAGTAACAAAAGTAAATAAAGTGCAGCAAGGAGGTCCAATCCTTTTTATAGCAAAGGACAAGCCTGGACAAACTCTTATATAAGGAAAAGCGCTCCCGAGGACACATGGGAATATGGTCAAGCTAGTTTTCATCATGTTCATATGATTCGCGTTCGGTACTTTGATAATTTGACATGTGGGTGGACCGGTGCTTGGGTGCTGTTCTTACTTGAACAAGCATCCCACTTATGATTAACCTCTATTGCAAGCATCCGCAACTACAACAAAAGTATTAAGGTAAACCTAACCATAGCATGAAACATATGGATCCAAATCAGCCCCTTATGAAGCAACACATAAACTAGGGTTTAAGCTTCTGTCACTCTAGCAACCCATCATCTACTTATTACTTCCCAATGCCTTCCTCTAGGCCCAAACAATGGTGAAGTGTCATGTAGTCGAAGTTCACATAACACCACTAGAGGAGAGACAACATACATCTCATCAAAATATCGAACGAATACCAAATTCACATGACTACTAATAGCAAGACTTCTCCCTTGTCCTCAGGAACAAACGTAACTACTCACAAAGCATATTCATGTTCATAATCAGAGGGGTAATAATATGCATAAAGGATCTGAACATATGATCTTCCACCAATTAAACCAACTAGCATCAACTACAAGGAGTAATTAACACTACTAGCAACCTACTAGCACCAATCCCGGACTTGGAGACAAGAATTAGATACAAGAGATGAACTAGGGTTTTGAGATGAGATGGTGCTGATGAAGATGTTGATGGATATTGACCTATCTCGATGAGAGGAGCGTTGGTGATGACGATGGTGATGATTTCCCCCTCTGAGAGGGAAGTATCCCCGGCAGAATAGCTCTGCCGGAGCTTTAGATTGGATCCGCCAAGTTTCCGCCGTGGCGGCGGAGTTTCGTCCCGAAAGGTTGCTTCTTATTTTTTTTTCTTGACAAAAGACTTCATATAGGATAAGCTGGTCATCGGAGAGCCACCAAGGGGCCCACGAGGTAGGGGGGCGCGCCCTGGGGGGCGGGGGCGCCCCCACCCTCGTGGGAAGGGTGTGGGCCCCCGGGTCTTCATCTTTGGCGAGGATTTTTCATTATTTATTATAAGGTATTCCGTGGAGTTTTAGGACTTTTGGAGTTGTGCAGAATAGGTCTCTAATATTTGCTCCTTTTCCAGCCCAGAATTCCAGCTGCCGGCATTCTCCCTCCTTATGTAAACCTTGTAAAATAAGAGAGAATAGCCATAAGTATTGTGACATAATGTGAAATAACAGCCCATAATGCAATAAATATCGATATAAAAGCATGATGCAAAATGGACTACGAGAAGTACTTATGACATTTAATTGTTCATCAAGAAAGCTATCATCAATAGGTAGTGGGCCATCAAGAACATTCTCTAACCTAGATAAGTTGTCTACAACGGGGTTCTCAGCTCCTTTTCTATCAAAAATATGCAAATCAAATTCTTGTAGCAAGAGAACCCATCTAATAAGTCTAGGTTTAGCATCTTTCTTCTCCATAAGATATTTAATAGCAGCATGATCAGTGTGGATAGTTACTTTAGAATCAACAATATAAAGTCTGAACTTATCACAAGCAAATACAACTACTAAAAGTTCTTTTACAATAGTAGCATAATTTCTTTGAGCATTGTCTAGGGTCTTACTAGCATAATGAATAACATTTAATTTCTTATCAACCCTTTGCCCTAAAACAGCACCTACAGGATAATCGCTAGCATCACACATAATTTCAAAGGGTAAATTCCAATCAGGTGGCTGAACAATAGGTGCAGAGACTAATGCTTTCTTAAGTATTTCAAATGCTTCTACAGAATCATCATCAAAGACAAATGGTTTATCTTTTTGTAATAAATTAGTCAGAGGCCGAGAAATTTTTGAGAAGTCCTTAATGAACCTCCTATAAAATCCGGCGTGACCAAGGAAACTTCTTATACCTTTGATGTCCTTGGGACATGGCATCTTTTCAATTGCATCAACCTTGGCTTTATCAACTTCAATACCTCTTTCAGATACTTTATGCCCCAAGACAATACCCTCATTAACCATAAAGTGGCACTTTTCCCAATTCAAGACAAGATTAGTTTCTTCACATCTCTGCAAAACTCGATCAAGATTTCTCAAGCAATCCTCAAAAGAAGATCCATAGACGGAAAAATCGTCCATGAAAACCTCACAAATCTTTTCACAAAAGTCAGAGAATATAGCCATCATGCATCTTTGAAAGGTAGCAGGTGCATTACATAAACCAAAAGGCATATGTCTATAAGCAAAAGTACCAAAAGGGCATGTAAAAGTAGTATTTGATTAATCTTTAGCCAACACAGGTATTTGAGAGAAACCAGAATAACCATCTAGAAAGCAGTAATGAGTATGTTTGCATAATCTTTCTAGCATTTGATCGATAAAAGGTAAGGGGTAATGATCTTTCTTAGTAGCCTTATTTAATTTGCGGAAATCAATTACCATCCTATAACCTGTAATAATTCTTTATGGAATCAATTCATCTTTATCATTAGGAACAACAGTAATACCTCCCTTCTTAGGGACACAATGAATAGGGCTTACCCACTGACTATTAGCAACGGGATAAATTATACCTGCCTCCAGAAGCTTTAGTATTTCTTTTCTTACCACTTCTTTCATTTTTGGATTCAGACGTTGTTGAGGATCACGAATTGGTTTGGCATCTGCTTCCAAATTTATTTTATGTTGACATAGAGTGGGACTAATGCCCTTAAGATCATCAAGAGTATATCCAATAGCAGCACGATGTTTCTTCAGAGTTTTCAATAATCTTTCTTCTTCATGCTCTGAAAGTTTAGCAATAATAATAACAGGATATATCTTCTTTTCATTAAGATAAGCATATTTAAGATTATCAGGCAACGGTTGAAGCTCAAACACGGGATCACCCTTAGGTGGAGGACGATCCCTAGGATTTCAACAGGCAAATTGTGTTTCAGCATAGGTTCCTGTTTAAAGAATACTTCATCTATTTCCCTTATTTCATTCATAAACATATCATTCTCATGGTCTAGCAAATATTGTTATAAAGGATCACTAAGACGTACGGCAATAGAAGCAAGACCAATAATTTCATCCTTACTAGGCAATTCTTCTTCACGGTGTTGTTTACTAAATTTAGAGAAATTAAATTCATGAGTCATATCATCCAAGCCAATAGTAACAACATTCTTTCGCAGTCTATCCTAGCATTAACAGTGTTCAAGAAGGGTCTACCAAATATAATGGGACAAAAGCTATCTTGTGGGGAACTAAGAACAAGAAAATCAGCAGGAAATTTAGTTTTCCCACACAAGACTTCAACATCTCTAACAATTCCCACTGCTGAAATAGTATCTCTATTAGCAAGTTTAATTGTGACATCAATATCTTCTAACTCAGCAGGTGCAATTTCATGCTTGATTTCTTTATACAAGTCATAAGGTCTAACACTAGCACTAGCACCCATATCACATAAGCCATGATAACAATGATCTCCTATTTTAACAGAAATAACAGGCACGCTTACCACAAGTCTATTTTTATCTTTAGCACAAGGTTTAGCAATTCTAGCAGTTTCACCGCAGAACTGAATAACATGCCCATCAATATTATCAGACAAGAGATCTTTAACAATAGCAATATTAGGTTCTACTTAAATTGCTCATGAGGTGTATATGTTTTAATATTGCTTTTACGAACCGCAGTTGATGCTTTAGCATGATCCTTTATCTTAACAGGGAAAGGTGGTTTCTCAACATAACAAGTAGGAACAATAGGATCATTATAAGTGACAGTGTTTTATTCAACTTTAATAGGTGCAACTACTTTTACTTCTATGGGAGGATGATATTTAAACCACTTCTCCTTAGGGAGATCAACATAAGTAGCAAAAGATTCATAGAAAGAAGCTACTATCTCAAAATCAAGTCCATATTTAGTGCTAAACTTACGGAAAATATCGGTATCCATAAAAGATTTAACACAATCAAACTTAGGTGTCATACCTGACTCCTTACCTTTGTCGAGATCCCAATCTTCAGAGTTGCGTTTAATTCTATCCAATAAATCCCATCTAAATCCAATAGTCTTCATCATAAAAGAGCCAACACAAGAAGTATCGAGCATGGTGCGATTATTTTCAAAAAGCCGAGCATACAAATTTTGAAGAATTGTTTCTCTTGGAAGCTCATGATTGGGGCATGAATATAACATTGATTTAAGCCTCCCCCAAGCTTGAGCGATGCTTTATCCTTCACGAGGCCAAAAATTATATATATAATTGCGATCACGATGAACAAGATGCATAGGGTAATATTTTTGATGAAATTCCAATTTCAATCTGCTATAGTTCCATGATCTCGTACAATCACATAGGCTATACCATATCAATGCGTCTCCCTTCAAAGATAAAGGGAAGACCTTCTTCTTAGCAACATCATCTGTTATACCTTCTTATCACCTTAAATAATCCACAAACTTCATCCACATATATTAGGTGTTCATCAAGATGCTTTGTTCCATCTCTTGTAAAATGATTAGCTAGCAATTTTTCTATCATACTCGAAGGATACTCATAAGGAATTTCATTTTCATGTTCATTTTCAATATGTTCAGTAGGTTGAGGAGCAACTCTTTGCTCTACTGGTCGGGGTGAAGATTCCCCGAACAAGCCCCTTAGAGGATTACTTTCCATAGTAACAAGTGACAGTAAATTTGAGCACACTATATAAATTTTTCCTTACCAAATTCCACCTACCAAAGGCGCTTCACTCCCCGGCAACGGCGCCAGATAAGAGTCTTGATGACCCACAAGTATAGGGGATCTATCGTAGTCCTTTTGACAAGTAAGAGTGTCGAACCCAACGAGGAGCAGAAGGAAATGATAAGCGGTTTTCAGCAAGGTATTCTCTGCAAGTACTAAAATAAGTGGTAACAAATAGTTTTCTGATAAGATAATTTGTAACGCGCAACAAGTAACAAAAGTAAATAAAGTGCAGAAAGGTGGCCCAATCCTTTTTGTAGCAAAGGACAAGCCTGGACAAACTCTTATATAAGGAAAAGCGCTCCCGAGGACACATGGGAATATCGTCAAGCTAGTTTTCATCACGTTCATATGATTCGCGTTCGGTACTTTGATAATTTGACATGTGGGTGGACCGGTGCTTGGGTGCTGTTCTTACTTGAACAAGCATCCGCAAGTACAACAAAAGTATTAAGGTAAACCTAACCATAGCATGAAAGATATGGATCCAAATCAGCCCCTTACAAAGTAACGCATAAACTAGGGTTTAAGCTTCTGTCACTCTAGCAACCCATCATCTACTTTATACTTCCCAATGCCTTCCTCTAGGCCCAAATAATGGTGAAGTGTCATGTATTCGACGTTCACATAACACCACTAGAGGAGAGACAACATACATCTCATCAAAATATCGAACGAATACCAAATTCACATGACTACTAATAGCAAGACTTCTCCCTTGTCCTCGGGAACAAACGTAACTACTCACAAAGCATATTCATGTTCATAATCAGAGGGGTAATAATATGCATAAAGGATCTGAACATATGATCTTCCACCAATTAAACCAACTAGCATCAACTACAAGGAGTAATTAACACTACTAGCAACCTACTAGCGCCAATCCCGGACTTGGAGACAAGAATTGGATACAAGACATGAACTAGGGTTTTGAGATGAGATGGTGCTGATGAAGATGTTGATGGAGATTGCCCTCTCCCAATGAGAGGAGCGTTGGTGATGACGATGGTGATGATTCCCCCCTCCGGGAGGGAAGTTTCCCCGGCAGAACAGCTCTGCCGGAGCTCTAGATTGGATCCGCCAAGGTTCCGCCTTGTGGCGGCAGAGTTTCGTCCCGAAAGGTCGCTTCTTATTTTTTTTCTCGACGAAAGACTTCATATAGGAGAAGATGGTCATCGGAGAGCCACAAGGGGGCCCATGAGGTAGGGGGCGCGCCCTAGGGGGGGCGCCCCCGCCCTCGTGGGAAGGGTGTGGGCCCCCTGGTCTTCATCTTTGGCGAGGATTTTTCATTATTTATTATAAGGTATTCTGTGGAGTTTCAGGACTTTTGGAGTTGTGCAGAATAGGTCTCTCATATTTGCTCCTTTTCTAGCCCAGAATTCCAGCTGCCGGCATTCTCCCTCCTTATGTAAACCTTGTAAAATAAGAGAGAATAGCCATAAGTATTGTGACATAATTTGAAATAACAGCCCATAATGCAATAAATATCGATATAAAAGCATGATGCAAAATGGACGTATCATGCACTTCCTTGCGTGTGAAGATGTAGTTGGTGGGTCCCAACAGTCAGGGGGGAAACATTTTTTGTGAAATACGGTCGCCTGTCCGGTGGGTCCCTGCTATCAGGTGGAGGAATCATTATTTTGCATGTAATAAGGAGGCACTTCCTTGTTGCGGACGTGGACCCAGCTATCAGCCTCTCCACATACAGTACTCTTTTGATGGAAGTCATTCGTTGACCACATTGACCATGCCGCGCAAGAGCACCAAGGCGGTGGACGACAGCGAGGCCTAGGAAGGGGACCACACGGAGCCGGGGAAGACAAGACAGTGGATGCCCACGCGGAGAGGAGTGGGAGGGTTCACTGGTTCGGCTGCGTTGTGAGGTTGCCGTCGCCGCAGGGCCTGACCAGCGGTGGGAGTAGTAGGGGGCGGTGAGGCCTCCACGGTAGCACAGCCGGCCATGGGAGGCAGGAGCAGGTGGCACGACCGATGCTGCTTTGGGCGGCTGGAGGTTGAAGAAGCACTACGGCCGTTGGATGGACATCGTATGGTCACTGGAGCTAGAATCGTTCATATTGACTAAGTTGACAAAGCCCTCCATCCCCGTCAACTTAGTAGGCCCACATTTTAGCCTCCCACTATACTGGGTCCCAGCTAGCAGGGGGAGTATTCATTTTTTTGTGCGTAATAAGGAGGCACTTCCTTGCGTGCGAAGATATAGCTGGTGGGTCCGACCTGTCAGCAGGGGGAACGTTTTTTTCGCAAAATACAGAGGCCCTTCCGGTGGGTCCCAGATGTCAGGTGGAGGAATCGTTATTTTGCGTGTAATAAGGAGGAATTTCCTTGTGTGCGGTCGTGGACCCAGCTGTCAGCCTCTCCACGTATAGTCCACGTCTGATGGATGTCGTTCGTTGACCATGGTGCACCAAGAGCACCAGGGCGGTGGACGACGGTGAGGCCTAGGAAGGGAATGACACGGAGCTGAGGAAGACTCGGCAGTGGTTGCCCACGCAGTGGGGAGTACGAGAGTTTACTGGTCCGGCTGCCGTCGCCGGAAAATAACTGGAGGTGTGGGTGAGTAGAGGAATGGCCTGGCCAGCAATGGAGTTGGGTGGGGCGGTGCGGCCTGTGCGGCAGCACAGCCGGCCATAGGTGGTGGGAGCAGGCAGTCCCACCGGCGCTGGTTTCGGCAGCTGGAGCAAGAAGATCAGATATTGAAGAAGCAGCATGGCCGTTGGATTAACATCCAATGGTCACTTCTGCTAGAATCATTTGTGGACTAAATTGACAAATCCTTTCGTACACGTCAACCTAGTAGACCCACAAGTCAGCCTCCAAATCTGTCCCAAACAGCATACAACCGAAAATTTCTAGCCAGATTCAAATTAATTTAAAAACTAAACATACCTTAATTTAAATCCAATGAAATTTTACACGCACAAAAACACTGAAATTTAAAATATCCAAATCTGAAAGAAAAAAAGTATTTGGAACTAATTGCCTGTTTGCTGTATTTTTTCATCTTACAGCCCATTTAATATTTACTTATAGCCCATTTTTTCATTACTTATAGTCCATTTACGGGCAAAATGCATCCCTCCTTGTCTTGAAAGATTTCCGGCCCAGCAGGGCGTAGAAAAACAAAATAGCTACGTTGGTTATTCTGCAAAAAACAAAATAGCTGGGCTAGCCATGTTCAAAAAGGAAAGAAACAAACTGGGCTGGTCATGTGCTAGACGGGCCACAGCTCCCGAACAACCCAGTTGATACCCTTCTCCATCCCGAAAAAACAAAATTACTGTGCGCGCTGCTGGGTGCCTACTGTCATCCTCACCATGTACAGTCATCTCCGTATTCCTCTCCGTTGTGAACCATGTTGACAAAACCGGAGGGCGGCGCCGCGGCGAGTGAACCAAGGCGGAGGACGATGGTGAGGCCTCGGACGGGAACGAACAGGAGCCGGGGAAGATGCGCAGAGTTTTAGGGTGCGATGTGGCCACGATGCATGTGCGACAACACAGCCAGCCATGGGAGGCGGGAGCAGGCGGTCCCGCTGGCGCATGTTTGGCTTTGGCAGCTGGAGGAAGATGAGACTGAAGAAACACGACAGACGTTGAATGTCAATCCAGCGGCCAAGGTTGGCACAATCGTTTGTTGACTAAGGTGACACCAAGTAGCGTACTTTTTTATATATAGGAAGAAAAGAAAAACTGGGCTCGTTCGCCTGATAACATTCCTGAAACTGCGACTATTCGATCTTGCATTACAACTAAAACTGCAAGGAAAATGTGTTCGTCTGTCGTCCTCCTCCTAGGGAATGTTCGCCACATAAGTGACTAGCACCCTTGGTTTTCAACCGAGAGGTTTGGGTTTGAGTCCTATGAAATCTCAATTTTTTCCTCCTTCCTTCCTTGCAAGAAAAAAGAAAGAAAATCAAAGACTTGAGAAGGCGTACAGAACAAGCTAGTGTACCAGTAAAGAGACGCTACTGAATTTCAGAAAAAAGAGAGACATGCTCCTGTAGCTGGTTCAAATCCAAACCTAGCCTATGACTATATATGGTGCTATGCTACTCTGCAAGTAATTAAACTGACATATCGAATGTTCGCTTCTCCTCTTCTCTACTTACTCTGCCTAGCATCAGAAGCTCTGGCCGCAGCAACCATGTCCGCTGGCTGCTCATCCACCTGCTCTTCAGCAGGCAACAACCAGATATACGCCAAGTCGCCACCCGTACCATTGCCTGTGGGTCTCATCACACCACCGTCGTCACACACACCACAGCCGATTGCTCATCGCAACCCGCTGCCGTTGGTGTGGTGCCACTGCTGCAAATCATGCAGAGTCATTCGCCGCATCTCAACCATAATCCTCAACCCTGGCCGAGTCTTCTACAAATGCCTGAATCATGGGGTAATAATATGTTTAAGTGTTGTTCTGCTGCTTTCAGTTGCTGATATTTTTAATAGTTTGGTTGATGATCTTCCAGTTTGATTCGTGCAAAAAAGGGAAGATTCATGTGATTTGTATTAATAGGAAGTTGCTGATGTGGGGGAATGCAACTATGCTGATTATTTGGTTAGCTGAGGAATCCCAATACCAACGGGTTGGGGTGTTGGATAAGTAACTGAAGGAAGGCAGAAGAGGAAGATGCAGAGCGGAAGGTTAAAGATGCAGTTCCTCTAATCATGGCCAAGCAACATCTGCTAAACGACCTTGACATTAATGAGGGGATGAAAGAGCTTGTGAAGATAATGGGAAAAAATCGATGTGCTCTGTAGGATGATTGTCTCTTTATTTGCAGTGTATGTAGCACTCGTGATGTATTCAGTGGCTATGACATGAGCACTTTGCTAAAACTAGTAATGAATGAAACCAATGTAGCAGGCTGGGCGTAGTGTCGTGAACATCTAATGATTTCTATTAATAGAAATCGGGGGGTATCCCCTTTTGCTCATAAATAAATAAATAGCATAGGCCCTTTTGGTAATAAATAAATGAATTAGTAGAGGCCTTGTCAGGTCAGCTTTATTCCCATTCGAAGACGTCGAGCAAATTGCAGTCCAACAACAAACTATGTCATCAAATTCAAGTTTCACAGCCAAATATGAGTACAACTAAACAACAATGTCATCATGTTTTAGTCGTCATACAATCACCAAACACAAATGAACATACATAACAAGTGATGTTCTCACAGCAAAATACTAAACAACACGTTCATCAGGTTTCAGTTGTCATAGCAAACATAATTTCACATAGTAGATAAAAAACGTCTTCCGACAGACAAATACGACAAAAGCAATCTAATCATCATCTATAATACACTGCTAGGAAAAGGGCTACTAATGGCGCACCAGTTTTGCCCACTAATGGCGCATTGCTGGTGCGCCATTAGTATCACGCCACTAGTATTTCTTACTAATGGCGCACCACCGGTGCGCCATTAGTATCTGGTATACTAATGGCGCACCAAGCAGTGCGCCATTAGTATAGAACACCATGCGCCATTAGTATGCCTCCCAGGGGGCCATATTTAACCATGTGCTTTGGCATACTAATGGCGCACTGTTGGGTGATGCGCCATTAGTGTGATTATAACAGTGCGCCATTAGTGTCTTGTGTGGTGCGCCACTAGTACGAATATTAGGGATTTTTTTTCATTTCTGATATTTTCATAGGTTAAAAAATATTAGAGATAACATACAACACATATCTGCTTAGCTTACATACAGGGGGCCATATGTAACGATGTTACCTGCGTCCACCAGATCATATCCAACACACAAGTTTCATCATATATACATACATAGCCAACACATAGTTCCATCGTTACATATTACAAAAGTTTCACAATGTTCATTCAACACCGTTATCCATCAATTCACAAAATTTTCACATTGATACAAAATAAAAATACATATGGAAAAGAAGCACTCCATCCATGCAAGCTTCCGTGAATTAAATCAAATCTGTAAAATGATAAACAAGAAGTTAGAAGAAGAAGAAGAAGAAGAGAAGAAGAAGAAGACTAGAAGAAGAATAAGAAGAAGAATAAGAAGAATAAGAAGAAGACTATAAGCTTATTATGTAAACTTGATCATTTTGTGCTAACATAAGTAATTTTGGAGCTAACCTATAGGAAACTAAGCATATAAGCTCTAAGTTAGCATATTAGAGCCAACTTAAGTAAAATGAAGCTAACCTATGTCATTTTGGATAAGAAGAAGAATAAGAAGAATACTATAAGCTTATTAGGTAAACTTGATCATTTTGTGCTAAGATAAGTAATTTTGGAGCTAACCTATAGGAAACTAAGCATATAAGCTCTAAGTTAGCATATTAGAGCCAACTTAGGTAAAATGAAGCTAACCTATGTCATTTTGGATAAGAAGAAGAATAAGAAGAAGACTATAAGCTTATTATGTAAACTTGATCATTTTGTGATAACATAAGTAATTTTGGAGCTAACCTATAGGAAACTAAGCATATAAGCTCTAAGTTAGCATATTAGAGCCAACTTAGGTAAAATGAAGCTAACATATGTCATTTTGGATAAGAAGAAGAATAAGAAGAAGACTATAAGCTTATTATGTAAACTTGATCATTTTGTGCTAACATAAGTAATTTTGGAGCTAACCTATAGGAAACTAAGCATATTAGAGATAAATAGGTAACTAAGTATATATATATATATATATATCATTTTGGAGATCTAACATACCTGACATAGTTTAGTTCTCATTGTTCTTCTCCTTCTCCTTCCTCAGCCTGATGCGCCAAGAGCGGCGAGGCGGTGGAGGCAGTGGAGGCAGCTGTGGGATGTAGTCTTCTACCACAATTGGCGTGGTCATGTCGCCCAGCTGTGGGATCGCCGGCGCCACCACCAGTGCGTGGTAATTGTCAGGCACCACTACCATCGCGAGGCCACCCTCAGCCACAACCATCTCTTGCCCATGGTCAGCCACCACCATCTCTTGCACCTGGTCAGCCACCACCATCTCTTGCCCTTCGTCAGCCACCACCAGCGCTAGGTCATCCTCAGCCTGATGCCCATCGTCATCCTGCAGCTCCTCATCCCCACTCTGCTCCTCTTCTCCCCCACTCTAGTCCGGATCATCCTTCTTGTTGTCTTCGCTGCTGCTTTTGCTAAGGCCAGAATCGTTGTTGCTTTTGCTACAGCCATAATCGCTGCTGCTTTGGCTGTAGCCAGTGTCGCTGCTGCTGCTCCCATTGCCTGTCCAAATGCAACAATGACCGTTAACAATCGATGTGAGACAAAGCCAAATATGGAGGAATAAGAAGAGGCATAACGCACTGGCATCTCCGTCTTCAGCGTAGCGCATGCGACACATAGTCTTGTTGAAAACCTTCACGATGAGCATTGTGGCGTCATCGTCGTACCTAAAGAGAAGAAAGTACCCGGTCCGCAGGTCGTAGGCACTGTAGAACTTCTCCCAGCCACGGCACAGGTACATGTGGCCCTCCTCGATCACCAACTCCACGTCCCACATCCTGCGAACCCCGCTGCCGGCCTGTCGGAGCTTCACATTATCTGGCGGATCTTCACCCAGCATCTTCATAAAAGCGTCAGGCAACCTCTGCAATTTGGGACAAGGAGTGATGTAGCAAACAATAGAGTTATCATAATGAGATGGGTGAAGGGGAGATCTCTCGTTTTATATACCTGCCTCGTGGCTGATACTGAAGAAGAAAGTATGATAGTGAAGAACTCGAAAGCATCCAACTCGTACTCCGGTGAGGAAGAGCGGCGGTGGCTGCTTCCCTCCATCTCTGATAAGCAGCAAAAGAGACCAATTAGTACCCTTACAACATTATAGCAGCATAAATTTTGAGCAGAAGATAATCAACATTAGTCGCAAGTACCCCATATGTCCTATTTTTTAGCAAAGTCATGCTAAAATTCACGGAAAATTTTAGCATGACCTTTGCTGAAAATAGGACATATGGAGTACCCGAATTTGCCGGAATGGAAGTTAATCGACATTCCGGCAAACTCAAGGGCCTCTCGGGGTACCTGCAATATCATTATCCCCGCGTAATGAAGTCGCCAATTGGTCATTTCAGAAGATCACAAGTAGCATCATCACAAGTACAACATCATCTATAGCTTTATATTAAGAAAGCATCATCACATATACAAAAGACCACTTATGCCAACGGTATGGTTTTGTTAGATTCAGAGTTAGAAACAGGAAAAACCGGTGCTTCAAAGCCTACTGGACACAATTTACATCTATCAGTACGGGATGTCCTGACTAATTTCAAGTGTTCACAGGTGAACTTGTACCACGGATGAGCCTAGTGCTTCATTAGTCAACTGAACAGAGATAACAGGGCATAACACCATACATAAAGTGATGAGCATACATACTACTATCCAAGAAAATTAACTGAATAGTATTGTGTCAAGTTCAGTTTAAAAATTCAGTTACTGCTTGAGTGATTTGACACCAAAAATTACTCCCAAAAATTACAATGACTGTATATATTCACTGTACAGGCTGTCAAGTTCTATTTCAGCTCAAGTTTCATTACAACACAAACACTGTAATTCATCTGCTCACAGAAAAATTAATAATCAAAATCAAATTACAATAGGGGTCCCAGGTTTGACCCCATGATACGTGCTATCCTCGGATTATTCCTCTTCTGAACAAACCATCATGCATCATTTTCTAACCAAGGCATAGCTCAGGAAAACCACTTGCTTTGACTAGAACTAGCTGATTACCCCAAATCTCATGGTAAAATTAGCAAGGCAAAGCATTTCTCTTACATGACCATAGCAATAATGACACACTACATATAATCTGGTGAGATAGCAGCAGCAATCTCAAAAAAAGCGGAGACATCATACATACCACCTGAGCATCGCCCACAGACATCCAGGTACATCACCCACTATTATTGCCTGTAAAAAGGCCTAATATCCACTAGTATTGCCTATACTACCTACTCATATTTTATTCAGTCATTTTACTAGTTGTTTAACCACAGATTAGGGGCTGTCTAGGAGGTTAGTCATTGTAAAAATTGAAAAGCTAGCTAGCAGTACAGTAAGCAGCAGCAGTATTAGTGTTGCAGCAGGGCAAGAGCTTCAGCAGAAGCAACTCAAGCAAGCGCAGGGGCACGCGCGGGACGGCAAGCAGGGCCGGCACGGCTAGGTGCGTGCACGGGTGTGCAAGGCAGCGAGCGGCCGTCGGAGGCAGCAGCGGAATGGGGAATGGTGGAGAGAGGGAGAAAGGAGGAAGGAGGAGAGGTACCTGGTCGCCGGAGGAGTCGGGGTCGGGGTCGGCGAAGGGGTTGGGGTCGGGGTCCGAGCTTGTCCGGGTCCTTGCTCGCCGCGGTCGAAGGAGAGCAGGGGCCGGTGGCGGAGGACGGCAGGGGCAGGCGGGGTGGGTGCATCGGGGCCGCGCTTGCCGGCTGCTGCAGGGGCCGGAGGCGGCCCTCGCTCATCGGAGGGAGGAGGAGAGGAGAGGAGCGGGCGGCGCGCGCTCGGCCGATCCAGTTCGGGGGGCATGGGGGCGGCGGGGGTGGATTCCCGCGGGGGTCGGAGCGGCGGCGTCGGGGCAGCGCAAGACCACAGCGGCAGCGGCGGCGCCGACGATGTGCAGGCGCGGCGGACGGAGGGGGCAGAGCAAGGGGGCGGCGGCGTACGTTTGGGGTCGAGTGGGGGATCTGGCGAGGGAGGAAGGCCACATAGTGCAAGGGGAATAGGTGGAGTGGGGGAGGGTTAGCAATGGCGCACCTCCCCCTAGTGCGCCATAAGTACGATGATTCTAACGGCGCACCTCCCCCTGGTGCGCCATTAGAATTTTGTTTTAATTAGTAGCCCGACTGGTCAGGTTATATTCCACCTAACCCTATCTGCATCAGAACACGCCCACTAGCTCGACTGGTCAGTACACAGCACACACACTAGGAGGTCCTGGGTTCAATTCCCAGGCTCCCCAATTTTTGTTTTTATGCATTTAAAATGATGTTTGATATTTATTTGTGTTTAAATATGTTCAAACTTGTTTAAATCATAACAGTAATATTTTTTATAAAAAAGTAATGATTTTTTAAAAAATATCATCAAATTTGTTATTTGAAAATATTTATGAATATGAAAAAATATCATCAAATTTATTATTTTAAAATATCATCAAATTTGTTATTTGAAAATATAATCAAATTTGTTTTTTTGCAATTTTAGTTGCATCCATTTGTGACGGTGGAGCAGGCCGGGGAGGGTGCCGGGGAGAGGGTGCGGTGGGTCGTTGGCGACGATGGAGTGGGGGAGGGTGCGGGCCGGGGGTCAGCAGCGGCGGCTGGTGAAGCGGGGGAGGGTGCGGTGGGTCATCGGCGGCGGTGGAGTGGGGGAGGGTGCGGGGGGTCGGCGGCGGCGGCCGGTGGAGCGGGGGAGATGGTGCGGGGGTGCTCAGTGGCAAGGGGGACCGGATCTGGCGAGGTGGGATAGCGATCGAGATGGAGGGGGATCGAGATCGAGTGTCCATGAAATTTAAAAACATACATGAGTTCAAAAAGTGCCCATGAAATACAATCGAGAAATGAAGGCTACGATTTAAATACAATCGATCTTAGCTAGCTATCTGTTCACAATCTTCTTGCCCTTCTTTTTCGCAAATGGAGTTCTTCTGTGGAACGGACGTCCTTTAGGTAGGGTGGTCGTGCTTCTTCTTGTGGTGTATGCTGCTACTTTATCATCGTCGTCATGTTCGATCTTCGGGTCACCGTACTTGTCGAAGTCTTGCTCATTGGCTACTCCGTCCATTCTGATGATCTTCCTTTTGCCTCTCCTCACGACAACACGACTGGGCTTTGACGGGTCGGTAATGAAGAAGCATTGGTCCACTTGGGAAGCCAGTACCCATGGCTCATTTTTCGCGGTGACGTTTGCGCCCGCGGTCTTGGATTTGGCTTCGGGTATAACCATGGTGGTGAAATACCGGTCTTCTTTTAGGATGCTCTTGGCCCATCTGACACGGAACATCGGGACCTTCTCTCCAGCGTAGCTCAGCTCCCAGATCTCCTCGATCCTTCCGTAGTATCTGTCCTTGTCGTTACCGGTGTAGGATTCCATCGTTACCCCAGAGTTATGATAACCATCACTCTTCATGTCCTTGTCCTCGGTGTAGAATGTGTAGTCGTTGATATCGTATGCCTCATAGGTCATCAGGTTGTGCTCGGCGCCCTGTGACAAGGCGAATATGAGTTGTTCTTTCGCGGAAGAATCCTCATGTAAAGGGTACGACAGAAGCTTCTGCTTGAACCAACGCGTGAAACATGAGTTGTGCTCTTTGATTATATCTCCGTCCATCCTCTGCTGGCCTCGGTCATTCTACGTCTTCTCAATAAAGGTTTTCTGCTCTACCACCCAAGGATCGACCACGTCTATGTGTTGTAGCTTGACTAGGTTTGCTCTTTCAAAGTCGGCGAGTCGACCCTCGAAGTCGACATGCATTTCGCGGCAACCCTCACGGTGACCCCATCCAGCGAGCCTGCCGAGGTGCATGTTGACAGGCAGACCAACGGGGTTCTCGATGCCTAGATAATTCGTGAAGCAGGAGATGCACTCTTCGGTCAGAAAGCCCATGGCTATACTTCCCTCTGGACGTGACATGTTGCGAATGTATCCTTTGATGACACCATTCATCCTTTCGAACAGGCATCATGCTGTGCAGGAATGTCGGCCTGAGTTGGATGATAGCCTCCATGATATGGACCAGCAGATGCACCATAACGTCGAAGAATGCGGGCGGGAAGTACATCTCAATCTTGCATAGTATCACCACAATCTCTTCCTGTAGCCTTCTGAGTTGCCTCATGCCAACCGACTTCCGAGAGATGACATCAAAAAAGTTGCATAGGCCAAATAGCGTTTCACGGACGTGCGCGTCCATGATCCCACGGATTGTAACTGGAAGTATCTGCGTCATCAGCACGTGACAGTCGTGAGACTTCATCCCGCTGAACTTCTGCTTCGCTGGGTCTAGGTATCTGCTTATCTTCCCCGCGTAACCGTAAGGAAGTTTTACTCCTACGAGGCAGGTGAAAAACTGCTCGATCTCCTCCTGACTTAGAGTGAAACACGTGGGAGGGTAGTCATTTCTGGTCTTCTTGGCCTTTTTGCCTTTGCGACGACTTTCTGTGTCCTGCTTCGCCTCATCATCATCATCATCATCATCATTAGCGTGAAGCTCCTGCCTGATGCCCTTGATTTCAAGTCTGCCCTTGCTTTCGGCCCATCTTTGGTCCTCTCTGGCATGTTCAGCAGGGTACCAAGCAGACTCTCACACACGTTCTTCGTGATATGCATGGCATCAAGGCTGTGAGGCACACGGTGGATCTTCCAGTACGGCAAGTCCCAGAAAATAGACCTAGTTCTCCATACCTTCAGCAGCGGCTCTGGCGCCTTTCGCTTCTTTCCCGGCTCTGGCGCCTTTTGCTTCTTTCCCGGCAGTGGGCAATCTTTCCAATTTTTCAGTAGCCCGTCTATTTCCTCGCCGCTCCTCGTACGCGGGGGTCTTCGGACTTCGGTTTCACCATCGAACAGATCCTTGCGTTTACTCCAGGGGTCATCGTCGCAAAGCCACCTTCAATGTCCCATGAACATGGTTTTCAAAGACCCGGGATCTTTATCTAGCTGGCGATACATTTTGTCATCCATGCACCTGACGCATCCAGAAAATCCGTGGACCACCTGCCCCGGGAGATATCCGTAACCGAGATAGTCGTGCACCGTCATGAGCAGTGCGGCTCTCATAGAGAAATATTCTTTCTCTGCGGCATCCCACGTATTGGCTGGCGTTTTCCACAGCGTGTCTAGCTCCTCTTTCAGCAGCCCCAGATACAGATTGATGTTGTTCCCTGGTTGTTTCGGCCCTTCAATTAGCATACTCATGTTAATGTACTTCCTCTTCATGCACAACCAGGGGGGAAGGTTGTACATCCACACAAACACAGGCCAGGTGCTATGTGTGCTTCTCTGGCTACCAAACGGATTGACTCCATTGGTGCTCGCGCCCAGCACGATGTTTCTTGGATCCTTCCCAAATTCTGGGTGTTCGAAGTTCAACGCTTGCCACTGGCTCCCATCCTTAGGGTGACTCAGCATCTTGTCTTTTTTATTTATCTCCGGATCATTTGCGTCATCTTCTCGCTTCTTCTCCTCCCTATCCGCGTGCCAACGCAGGAGCTTTGCTACCTTAGGGTCCGCGAAATACCGCTGCAGACGAGGAGTGATCGGAAAGTAATTTAAACACTTAATTTTGATGAATCTATGGTGCAAATGAGGTGAGGAGGAGGAGGCAGCCGACAAGCTTAGAGAAGGAGGTGGTGAGAATGAAGTGGGGAAAGTGAGTGTGTACGTGTGGCTGTCCAAAAATATCTAGCTAGTCCCAGGTTACTAATGGCGCAGCACAGAGACATGCACCATTAGTAACCCAACATACTAATGGCGCACCACACAGACATGCGCCATTAGTAGTTTTGCAAAAAAGTAAAAAAAAATCTATACTAATGGCGCACCGTGGCACAGTGCGCCATTACTAGTTTAAACTAGTAATGGCACACTATGCAACGGTGCGCCATTAGTAGTTTTGCAAAAAAGTAAAAAAAATACAGTAGTGGCGCACTCTATGGCTGGTGCGCCATTAGTAGTTCTATATACTAATGGCGCACTCTGCTCGGATGCGCCATTAGTATGTTTGAAAAAATGAAAGAAACATTTTGTTACTAGTGGCGCACCGTGTGCCTGGTGCGCCATTAGTGTCTTCCACACTAATGGCGCACCAACAGACGGTGCGCCATTAGTATATAGTAATGGCGCACCACATGTCTGGTGCGCCATTAGTGTCAATTCCATCTATAGCCCTTTTCCTAGTAGTGATAGCAGCGTCAACATCTTCGCTGTGTGTATCAGTCTGAATCATAATTCCCCAGAGTATAATCTTCTTCTTCATCCTCAATGTCCTAGAATGTTGGCTTCTTCTTGATCAACTCTTGTATGTCCACAGCACGACAGTCAATCTTTTTCACCAGCATCATTGACGTGCTGGTTCTCAAAGATATTAGGAACATCTGTGGAATCTTGTACATCAGGAGAAGTGTAAGCATCATCTTGTTGTGCAACTTCATTAAACGAATTCCTCTGCTCAAACCTTTGCAATACTCTCCAGTCATCGCTATGTGCAAATGTGTCTTCCAAGAAAAATATCTGTGTTGCTTGATTTGCCAAAATAAAAGGATCGTTGGTCTGGTACGCCGCCTTGACATGGATGGATTTGAAATAATCATCAGCTTTGGGTTTTGCGATCCTGGAAAACAGGTTATACCAATGACAGCACAACAGAACCACACACCAATGATCCTAGAAACTGGAGATATCACTGGTACGCGTCGGTCCTAAACAAGCGGTTTTTACCCCTTTCCGTGACGGCATTTGGAACCGTCGCCAAGTGAGTGTGGGCGATAGGGGGGTCCTTCCCACATGACCCAGAAACCATTGGGGATATGCCCTCCTGGCACACACGCTCGGCAAAATGAGGTCGTGTGCGACCGGCGAGCACTCAAATACAGAAATACATACAGTAGTGCTAAAAATACAATTATACAGGTGAAATCATTTCCGGTCGTAAATACTTCCCACACAGTCGGTCACCACTAAATGTTTCCGTTCGTATATACATCCCACATAGTCACTACAAGGAAAACGTTTGCGCAAGGTGGCGTAACGCAAACAGTTTGGAAGAGAATGTCGTGTGCGATTGTTCATTGATACAACACAGTTTATTCCTAGAAACTATGTGCGTTGCCTAAGGTCATCGCCCACAGTATTTTTTCAACAACCGTTTGCAATAGCAAAACCCAATTAGCAAGCTAATTGGCCAATTAGCGGGCTAATTGTCTTATTATTAATACTCCATTTACTAATCTAATTAACATTCATATTAAGCACATAATATATTTCATTTCCATATTAAGGAAGCAAGATTTCATAATTGAAATACATCAGAGTACAACATGATATAGCTTTAGCACTCAGCTACCCCATTACACAACTCCACCAACAGCAAGTTTCACATGCAACATCTAGAATCTTTCGGAATTAGCATCATAGACGGTACCTAGAGAGATGCATCTCATCTAGAAAACTGCTGAAGTGGAAGGCGAATATTGAGCCTTCATTTATGTTGAAGTTCTTTGCAACTTTAGGCCAGTGCCTGTGGATGATTGACCGTCCATCCTTCTACCTCTTCAGGAACACTTCAATATTGAACCATGGGTGTTGCATGAAAACTTTCCTCGCATCCTGACCACAGAGGTGGTTTGAGAGGTAATCATCAGTGAACCCTGAAAACAAGGATGTGCATAAATATCTTATCTATATTGGAAACAGGGCAAAGTAATAAAAAAGGCAAGGTATAATAGTTAGTACCATCTTGTAAACCTCAGTGCTTCCCATTGTTTCCTTGCAACACATATAAGGTAGTTAGTCATCAGGTTAAGTGAGGGTTCGCATGCTATTAGTAAAATATGTTGATGAAATATAAGCACATTGCCAATTCAAGCCACATGGAAAACCCATTTATTCAAACCAAGCATGATTAAGAACCAGGAAATATAGCACTTGTATATGTTTCTCATGTATTAAGTGCAGCCAAATTTGATTTATTTCTCACATGGAATACAATAAGAGAATGCAGCCACATCAATTGAACATCGCATTGCAGAATTGAACCAAGCAGTTAACTAAACACCACAACAAATGAACCAAACGTTAACTGAGCACCACATTGCACAATATAACATACTCCTAATAGAAGATCAGACATTTAACCAAACCAAGCATGCTTAACAACTCTGAAATATAGCAATTGTATTTGTTTCTCATGTATTTAGTACAGCCAAATTCGATTTATTCGACACATGGTATACAATAAGAGAATGTAGCCACAACAATTGAACATCGCATTGCAGAATTTAACCAAGCAGTTAACTAAACACCATAACAAATGAACCAAATGTTAACTGAGCACCACATTACACAATATAACATACTCCTAATAGAAGATCAGACATTTAACCAAACCAAGCATGCTTAACAACTTGGAAATATAGCAATTGTATTTGTTTCTCATGTATTTAGTACAACCAAATTTGATTTTGTTCCTCACATGGTATACAATAAGAGAATGCAGCCACATCAATTGAACATCGCATTCCAGAATTGAACCAAGCAGTTAACTAAACACCACAACAAGTGAACCAAGCCACAACAAATAACCCAAGTAGTTAACTAAACATCAATTGAACAATATAACATACTCCTAATAGAAGATCAGACAGTTAACCAAACCAAGCATACTTAACAACTTGGAAATATTGCACCCTGAAGAATTGAACATCACATTTGCAGAATTGAACCAAACAGTTAATTGAACACCACATTGCAAGACATATAGAACATATAAACTGTAGCAGAAGATTGCATGGTGAAAGTAGATAGCACAATTCACTAGAATTTGTTAAGGAAAGGCAGTAGCTAGCAAACTGAGCGTGGCTCCTTACAGTGAGCTAATAAGACAAGCTACTCCTCATTGTCGGAGATATCGATGACGACTGGCTCCTTGGACATGGAAGAGGGCAAGGCCTCCGCATCGTGGGTATCCTCGTTGTAGCGGTGAGTTGCCTGAGCCGCTCCAGGCACCAACCTGCTGGCTCTCGAGATGAGGTAAGCACGTGCACATTGAGAAAACACTTCGTAGTCTTCGTCGAAGGCACCGACGGTGGCCTCGAGAAAATGCCATGAACTATCATTTAAAGCAGCCAACCGCGTCACGGCGTTAGCGCGCGAGCGTCAATTCTGGCCTCGACAGCAAGGTGCTCCTCCAAGATCTGGGGGTCGGCACGAATGGTAGCCATCGCGACCTCATTCGCGCGTGCGGCCGCGATTTGCTTCTCCGCTGCCATATGCTCCTTAAGGTCTTAGCTATACTGCGTGCACCATGGATTAGGCTGGCGCTTATTTGGTGGAGGGGTCAGTGATTTGGGTGGAAGGTGTCGCGCTCACGCAGACGGTCAGGGCATGTGGGTTGTGGAAGGAGGAGGAGGATGGGGGTCGGGTGTGGATTACCTAGCTGGATAGGCGAGGATGAGCAGCGTGAAGGAGGGTCGCCGACGAGGAGGAGGCGGCGCTGCAAGCAAGGAGTGAAGGTTTCGACTTGGAAAGGAAGGCAGAAAGGAGGGGAAATGTAGCTTTTGGTAAGGGGGAGGGGGCAGGGAGGTAGATATTTCCGTGGAAGCCGAAAATTTGGAATCGCTTTAGCCAAAAAACTGGAGCGCAAAGTGTCATCAGACACGGTCCCTTATTCAGACACGCCCCAAAGATATTTTGTGCTGCATCTCACACGGTTGGTTATAATAAACTGTGTGGGATCTACTTGAGTTTTCGTCTTGATTTGAATTGCATAATGGGGTCACAGCGGCCATGGACGGTGTTTGAATTGCTAGACCTTTTATCTGCAGTGATCATAAAAGAATTGGAATTATTCGGGGTTCGTTTGGTCATTTTTATGCATTAAGTGAGTTTTCAATGCATTTATGTGCATAATTCAAATTTGAACTACATGCACATGCTCCAGTGCATATAAATTGGTTGAAAAATCAAATCTTTGGTCCCTGGGTGCATGCTTAGGTCCCATGCAAGAAATGGGAATGAATGTCAAGCATCATGCCACCGTCACTCGGCCACAAACATTGAGATACCTGGTTTTTAAATTCTAGTAAATCCAAAACTCGTCTAAAATTCATGAAACTGGGCATGCTATAATGGAGTAGCATCAACATGTCGTTGTAAAGTTTTTGTCCCATTTGGGGCAGGTTTGGGTATATGCTTGTCACAAACCAGAGCTTCTCACAACAAGAATGATGGTTTCGGTAGGGAACGCCCCAACTTTGGGGGTGAAACGATATCCATTGCCTCTTGTTGCTTTCAAATTTTTTCTCGTGTCAACGTAGAACAACAGGAGTGTTGTGTTATTTTTTGTGATTTTTCGGGGTTCGTTTGGACATTTTTATGCATTAAGTGAGTTTTCAATGCATTTATGTGCATAATTGAAATTTGAACTACATGCACATGCTCCGGTGCATATAAATTGGTTGAAAAATCAAATATTTTACCTTGGGTGCATGGTTAGGTCCCATGCAAGAAATGGGAATGAATGTCAAGCACTATGCCACCGTCACTCGGCCGCAAACATTGAGATACCTGGTTTTTAATTTCTAGTAAATGCAAAACTCGTCTGAAATTCATGAAACATGGCATGCTATCATGGAGCGGCATCAACATGCCGTGGTAAAGTTTTTGTCCCATTTGGGTCAAGTTTGGGTATATGCTTCTCACAAACCAGAGCTTCTCACAACAAGCATGATGGTTTCGGTAGGGAACGCCCCAACTTTGGGGGCGAAGCATTATCCATTCCCTCTAATTGCTTTCAAATTTCTCTCGTGTCAACATAGAACAACAGGAGTGTTGTGTTATTTTTTGTGATTTTCGGGGTTCGTTTGGACATTTTTATGCATTAAGTGAGTTTTCAATGCATTTATGTGCATAATTCAAATTTAAAGTACATGCACATTCTCCGGTGCATTTAAATTGGTTGAAAAATCAAATCTTTGGTCCTTGGGTGCATGCTTAGGTCCCATGCAAGAAATGGGAATGAATGTCAAGCACCGTGCCACCGTCACTCGGCCGCAAAACATTGAGATACCTGGTTTTTAAATTCTAGTAAATCCAAAACTCGTCTGAAATTCATGAAACTTTGCATGCTATCATGGAGCGGCATCAACATGCCATGGTAAAGTTTTTGTCCCATTTGGGGCAGGTTTGGGTATATGCTTCTCACAAACCAGAGCTTCTCACAACAAGCATGATGGTTTCGGTAGGGAACGCCCCAACTTTGGGGGTGAAATGATATCCATTGCCTCTTGTTGCTTTCAAATTTTTTCTCGTGTCAACGTAGAACAACAGGAGTGTTGTGTTATTTTTTGTGATTTTTCAGGGTTCGTTTGGACATTTTTATGCATTAAGTGAGTTTTCAATGCATTTATGTGCATAATTCAAATTTGAACTACATGCAGATGCTCCGGTGCATATAAATTGGTCGAAAAATCAAATCTTTGGTCCTTGGGTGCATGCTTAGGTCCCATGCAAGAAATGAGAATGAATGTCAAGCACCGTGCCACCGTCACTCGGCCGCAAACATTGAGATACCTGGTTTTTAAATTCTAGTAAATCCAAAACTCCTTTGAAATTCATGAAATTTGGCATTCTATCATGGAGCGGCATCAACATGCCATGGTTAAGTTTTTGTCCCATTTGGGGCCGGTTTGGGTATATGCTTCTCACAAACCATAGCTTCTCACAACAAGCATGCTGGTTTCAGATAGAACACCCATATGCAAAGTGAGAGTAGGATTTGTGCATCTCTTGAACACAAACGGTTCTTTTGGATGACCCGTGTGAATCACTAGCGGGGCGGCGCAATACTTTTCGTTTTGACGGCGGGCGGTGCAGTTCCTGATACGTCTTTAATGTAGATGAGGGAGAGGGTAGTGGTTCCTGTAATGTTGAATGGCCAATGATGCATCCTCCTTCAATTAGCATCATGTCAATGCAAGAGGGAAGTAATGGGAGGACCGGGAAAAGAGGCAGCACGATGGGAATGCAACACAGTTTGCACTCATATAAAGGTGCCCCTCCATTCCAATGAATCTACCACATCGTACGCAACTAAGCATTTTCTAAGCACCTACACTAATAAGCACAAAAGTGCCCACTCCAGAACCATGGTGGCGATGTGCGCGAGTAGCCATCGGCTATGCTAGATGGTCCACGATGCCGGCCTGCGGCACGGCACCGTGGATCGTCTCCATACAGTGTTGGCGACCGGCTGGTGGATGGCCGCCGTCGATGCCAGCTACGACTCTCATTTGGACTAGATGATCGTTCGCAGCACCAACAGGTTCACCGTCGTCAAGAAGCTTGCGGACGACTCACTGTACTCCTCCAGCCCGCGCGTCCGGGCTCCTCATTGTCTGCCACCCTAATCGGCCTCCATGGTCGGAACCTCTTTGAAGCACTGGTGGCCCTGCGACTGCCCGCCCACGCCATGAAGAATGTCCACCTGAAGGTCGCGCTCGCCGCGAGGCACCTCGCCCTGCAAGAAACCGTCGACCTACACATCCATGTGTATGAACGAATCGTGTACATAGGTATCTACAAGGGCAGTGAGGATGCTACGACGTTGGTCTTCTTCGGCCGGCTGGAACCCTTGGATGGCTTAGTTGAGAAGCACCTTGACCTCGCCACACAAGCCGCCGCTCCTTAGCCGCCGGTCAGTGGACCGGTCGGTGCACTGAGTTGAGTAGGAGGAGGTCGTACATTGATGGATGCATCTTTGTTCTTGCCTCCTGTAACCACCAAAGTGATCGCATCATCGTGGCCTTAATTCTTATTTTGCTATTGCATTCTCGTTCCAGTTAATACACACATGTGCGATCCCTTTGCTCAATACACATGTGTCTGTTCCAGTCTTATTTTGATTGTCTTGAATGAAGATCTATCCCGCCGTTAGGCGCCGCAGCGCACTATGCTCGTTGTTAGGCGCCGCGGCGCGCTCTGCTCACGTTTGTTGGTGCGCTCTGCCTCGCGTCCGTCGGTGCGCTCGGCTTGTGGACAGCTTTTCCTTGCGTGTTCAACTGCTATATATATATATATATATATATATATATATATATATATATATATATATATATATATATATATATATATGGTTGCTCGCCGTTGAGGCGACCACGGAGCGCTCTGCTCGCGTCCCTCCACGCGCGCTCTTCCAACGGTTGGGCGTGCGCATGGTCACGTCGGGGGCCCCGTATGCATGCGGTTGCGCTGCGCACGTTGCCACACGTTGCAGTTATGTGCGGCACGCTGGAGTTATGCGCTACAAATTAGAACTGCCATCAGGGCCTGCCGATATTCCTGGCCGTCCAGCTTCCCCTTTAATTCCCGCGGCCATTATAACCTTAGTCTCTTCAACCTTTCGATCGCGTCCCACAACACAACAAGCACACCCACGACGACACATAGAGAGGGGATGTCTGTCGGCACTCCAATGGAGTTCGGCGAGCATAGAGTGGCGACCCACGCGAGGGAGACGGATCTCTTGGTGGTGTACACCATCGACCCGGCCGTGGTGGACGACTACATCAACAGTGTTTGCTTGCTGGAGACAAGTACAAGGTGGTCGACATCGTCCTCCAGTACACCGCCAGTCGTCCCGACATAGATCAGAAGGTTGTCGTCGCCCAGTTGTGTGTGCCCCATCATGTCCTCATCTACCACTGCTGCATGGCAACAGAGCCTTACCACCGTTTCAACAGGTTTGTCAATAGCACGGACTACAAGTTCGCCACAGTGGATACCACCAACGATGTAAAAGCGCTTAGCGTTACGGGCTTGGCCTGCAAGAACCTTGTCGAAATCAGTGACCACTACACGGCCTGGGGTAGCACAAAGAAGGACTCCCTGGTCGAACTCGCCTCGGCTATCATTGACCCCTACTACGAAAAGATGGAGCAGGATGCCTAGAGAACAAGTCTCGTATCCTGGAATGGGGCTTGGATGCGGCAACTGGATGAACCTCACCTTAGGTTTGTGGCCAAGTGCATGTACACATGCTACGAGATGCACAGGTGGATCATTGGCATGAGGAAGTGCCTCGTTACCCAAATCGACGAGCCCGGATCGAGCCACAAGCAAAGAAAGCAGCGTCACAAGAAGTAGAAGATGATTAGATGATCGTTTATGCTAGTTAATCATGCATGTAATATGTAATTTACTTTATTGGTGTGTGGAAATGTCATGTGTGTAGTAGCCACCTATGTAATTATGCTTGTAATAGTTTACTCTGTTGTGTGCAAATGCCATGGTTGTAGTAGCCACCTATGTAAGTGGATGTTTAATTTGGTTATGCAAGCATGTCCTTATAAGTGTGTGTGTGTGTGTGTGTCTATATATATATATATATATATATATATATATATATATATATATATATATATATATATGTTGTTGTTCTGTATGCAATCCCATCGCACAACACACACGTCTTATTAGCAGCAACTGTATGTGTTCTTATCGGTCTACATACACATTTATGATTACAGACTTGTTTGCCGCGTATCACACACATCTTGTTAAGTTGAACATTTCTGTTCTCATGTCTCAATGCAAACAGTTCATCCGAGTGAACCGCGTACCGTATATCGCACACACCATTGATCTGGCTGACTGTTTCTTTTGTGTTGCCTAACCACAAATAGTTCATCAAGTGAACCGTATGATGTGTATCGCACACGCCTCCATCTGGCTGCCCATTTGTATTGTTCCTCCTCATCGCAAACAGTTCATTGAACTAAACCGTATGCCCTTCATCGCACATGCAACTAAAACCTAAATCGTGTTTGATGCATCCGTCATCACAAACGTTTTACCCATTTCTGACAGTTTTCATACATCGCCGTTTGTGATTATGGCATCGCGCACAGTTTCACGAAGGGTCTCTGATCGTAGTGTCGCGTTAGCAGCATCATGAAGTAGTGTATACTGAAACTGAACAATGTCTGTTATGTTAGCATACATTTCAGTTGTCTCTATGTCGTACGTATCCGTGCTCATGATGGCACTGTTTTGTGTTTTCTTGCCTTCATCGCGTGCAAGGGTGTTGCAGCGCACATCTCCAACAACGCAAGATTCATAATGTCTTACCCGAGTATTAGGACCCATTGCTAGTGCACAAAGGGCATCGTCAACTGCATGTGCATCCTCCCGCATCTTCTTAACCTATGGTTAGAAAATAGACAAGCTGATCATCTTATGTAATCAATATATTAAAAAAACTAACAGTGCAATTCAAAAGCTTACATGGCTCTTGAAACATTTCGCAAATCCTGCCATAACTAGTTTGTCAATGTTTCTTGGATTTTCCGATAGTAACTCCTTTTTGTAGATGCTGCACAACATAGTGATCGCGTCAAACATCTAAATATATAAGAACATGCTGCAAGTTTAGTAGATTATGATGTATAAGCCGCAGTACTTAGCACTTACTAGATATAAGGTAGTATCTTAGGACAGTTATTCAACACATACTAAACCATTTTGTCCAAATCTTTAGGTTTGTCCTCTTGTAGACTCTTCCCTGTAACTCGAACAGAATAATCAAAAACATTGAGCCCGGGATTGTCCTCACCCACCTCTTTGCTAAGCTGATCAGCTGTTTCAATGTATTTTGAGCAGAATGTCAACGCTTCTGTAGCAATGTAGGCCTCTACAATGGAACCCTTAGGTCTAGCTCTGTTCCTAACATCCAGCCATACTGTACTGGACCTCTAAGTAGTGCATCATCAGGTAGATGAACAACCAAATGCACTATCACATCAAAGAAGGCTGGAGGATATATCTTCTCAAGGTCGCATAGGATAGTTGGTATCTTTTCTCTAAGACGCTACAAAGCATCTACCCTGATATTTCTACTGCAGAGTTCCCTGAAGAATTGTCCCAACTCTGCAACTGCTCTGTATAAGTCAGGGCGGCCCAATCCTCTAAGGATAATAGGTAAAACCCTTTGAAGTAGGGCGTGGCAGTCATGAGTTTTCAACCCTTGTGCCTTGTTTCCATCTGCACCGACTCTCCTTTCAGGGTTGGAAGCAAATCCATGTGGGAATCTCACATGTGATAGGACCTCGCGGAATTCTTTTCTTTTTGCCTTGTCCAAGACGTACACAACTGGTGCCATATCCCGTGGTTTACCTTCATCTTGCACCCGCAAATCCTTTCTGATACCCAGGTGTGTCAAATCAATCCTAGATTTTAAGCTATCTTTCGTCTTGCCTTCAATATTAAGAAGTGTGCTGATAATGCTATCACATATATTTTTCTCGATGTGCATCACATCAAGACTATGCCACAGATCCAAATCTTTCCAATACTCCAAGTCCCACAAAGTGGACCTGCAGGTAAACAATAATCTCTCTTCTGCCCTACCACGCTTCCTTTTCCCGCTACCATTATCAGGATGGTTTCCTAGTGTAATATGGCTGACCTTCTCTAATTCCACTTGCAACTCATCGGCCGTGAGCCTCTTTGGCGCATCGCGGTTTTCATGCTTTGCATTGAACACATGTCTTCGGTATTTTGTAGGACGCGGCTTGTCCTTGGCAAGGAAACATCAGTGTCCAATGTAACAGATCTTGCTAAGTATTGCGTATGACAGCGGATTCCTATCGCAGCGAACACATGCATTGTAACCATGTGTTGTTCGCCCTCACATAGTGCCCAAAGCCGGATAATCATGGATGCACCAAATTATAACAGCACGCACAAAGAAATCAGATGGTGGGCTGCTATATAGGTCTCGATTGAGAACACCCCTCGATAGCTGTTAAAGTTCCTCCACAAGAGGCTCCATGAATAAATCAAAATCCTTTCTAGGACTTTTTGGACTTGGGATGAGCAAGGCCATCATGTAGTTTGATTCTCTGGTGCAGACATTTGGAGGCATGTTGTAAGGGATAACAAGTAGTGGCCACATGCTATATGTGGCGCTCTGGTGGCCAAATGGGTTAAATCCATCTGAAACTAAGCCAAGTCTAATGTTTCTCGGGTCAACAATAAACTTTTTGTGTTTCTGATTGAAGCTTTTCCACTCACTACCATGTGATGGATGGCTCATTACATTCTGATCTCTGTACTCCTGGTTCCTAGAATGCCACAGTACATCCTCTCTTGTTTCAGCATCATGAAACAACCTCTGCAATCTTGGTGTAATTGGAAAATGTATTAGAACATTATGAGGAATCCTCTTCACAGCATCGCCGTCTTTCCATCTTGATGATTTGCATTTCGGGCAGTCACTTAAGTTGGCATAATCATTCCAGAACAGAACATAATTATTCCTACAAACATGGATCATATCATATCCAATTCCAACTGCATGAAGGAAATTCTTCATTTTAATATAGGTGTGTGGCAGCTCAGACGCATCTGGGAAAGCTTTGCGGAAACCAACCAACATCGCATCGAATGATTTGTTGGTCATCTGCTCAGATGTCTTCACCTAAAGAAAGGTGACCATAGCTGAGAATACTGATAGCTTATTTCCTGGGGTGACAGCCACGTTACATTGTTCCAACATGCGGGCCCACCGTTTTTCTTCTGCAGGTGAAAGTTCATGAAATGTACGAGCATTTCGTAGCATTGTTTCAATGTTGGTCAAACTCACTGGCTCTGCCACCACCTCCTCCTCCTCCTCTTCCACCTGAGCATCAGGCAGATCAAGATGGTGATCTGCTGCTTCCACGTAGTCAGTAACATTGATGTTCACAGCTTCACCATGATGAACCCACCTAGTATATGTGACCGACATCCCATACAAGTGTAGATGATTTTGCACAGTTGACTGGGGTCTTGTAACTGAATTCATACAACTGCTACATGGGCAGAGCACATCTGATTTCGGACCACCGTACTCAGCTCTGATAAAGTTCATGAAGTTTTCAATCCCCTCGACATATGCAGCGGAGAATCTTCGAGCAGAAGTTATCCAAGTCCTATCCATCTGTTAGACATACAAATTAGTTCTTCTACTAGATATTACAGGAAAAACATATGTGCTTATTTATGAAGTCCAGAAAAGAATACCTAGGTCGATGTCTAAAGCTATGGCAAGATATTTGGACGAGCAGATCTAAGTAACAAAATATATTTAAAGCTAATTCAGCAAACATATTTGAGTGCTAAATTATGGCAGGTTGTTTCAGCAGTCAATGATGCCAAGCACACAGCCATCAAACTATCGAAGGCCATCACAGCAACAAAGATCGAGTATAAAACGGTGCAGAGATATTTCACCTAAGAGATTGGCTACTAGACCATGGCAATCTACGTCACGATAAATATATGGTGGGATATTTTAGCAACTAATCGGGCTTGTCTTGCCATCTCAGCTAAGAAGATTGAGTGCAGAACAGGGCAAGGAAACTTCTTAAGCAGAGCATATTGACTGTAAACTACTTCGGCAAACAGTGAGATTATCAGCGTCTATCAGCTAACATTCAACGCTACACCGACATGCACGGGCCTCAGTCTAGAATGCGTGTACCGTGGGAGAAGCTGACCGCCGTGCATCTACACATGAACGCCGCCAGCGGTGGCGGCGCTGACCGCCGTGCGCCTCCACAAGAACGTCGCCAGCGGTGGCGGCACAGCTCGAGGACGGCAGTCTACGAGAGTGTACTGTGGGAGCGAGAGGATCGCCGTGCATCCGCTCGACGAACCGCGGCGCCGACGTATCGGCGCGGCGGGGAGGGTGGCTTTGGCGGAGCGAATGGAGTGGAGGGGGACGGGGGGAGGGGGTTTGGGGAATATCATTGGCTCGTTGGCCGAAGGGTGGTTGAATTTGGGATTTGGGGGAATTTGGGGGGGGGAGTTCGTGCGGTGGGCGGGGGGAGTTTGGCGCATGGTCGGTTTCTCCAAGTGCAGTCCCATGTGTCAGTGACGAAGCAGGCCGAAGCGCGTTCCGTTTGCGTGAGCCGTGTGCAGGACCAAACGTGTGTGGGGTGCAATGCGGCCACGACAGGGGTGATGTGAGTGTACCCCCTTTTTCCTTTTAAAGTAGGTGTTTCGCCCCCTAAAAAAAACTTGGTGCTTCGCACGATCCATTGATACTACTACTAGTAATCCGGTAATCCCGACTAAAATGGCGCGGCTGGGTCTTTTCCCGCGCGATATGCTGGGAGGTTGGCTTAGTTGGGTTTTTTGGATGAGTAATGCTACACCTACGTAATACCAGTTATGTAATTAACATAATGTGAAACGTGTGAGCTGTTGATTGTAGATTGGGGGGAGGGAGGGGCCCACCACCATGAAAATCAGGGAGGAGAGAGAGAGGCAATTTACATTAACCCTTTCATAGGTTCCCGTAGATGTAGAAAGATGTGAAATGCGTGAATGTGTAGTGGACGTACTATTGGAGTGCCTAAGATAAATTGTGTATGTAGACCCTATGTGTTTATTTACTTCGCATGTTAGCTTTGTCTCGGTTCAATAAAAAGCAAAGTTGGTGATGATGGTGTGCCTGCCATCCTGCAATATAGGTCGTCTGATCTATATCTAACGGATAGGAAGGAAACTATGACAATTTACCTGCCCTCCTCTCCACATTTGCAGATAAGGCCTTCCCTCGTTCATCCTTTCTCCCACAAGATCTTGATGTTCCGTGCAACGTACAGGCATCTTGCTAGTACTCCTCCAATATACTATATTATTGTGAAAGTTCATATACACCAGCCGAGATTAATGCAAACACAACAGATTTTCATTATATTTTAAACTTTTATAGGACAGAAAAATAAAAGAAACCTGGCCCTAAACCTATTCTACGGCGGCGACCGACGTCCTCCTTCTGCGATCTCCATATATGGGGCGGGGTTCAAGACGAAGGTGCGGTCTCCGACGAGGAAGGGTAGAACACGGGAGATGGACCGGCCAGTTGGCACACCATGCCCTGCCGCCTCCCATGCCCTACTCATCCTCGGAGGAGTCCCCGACCTTGGCGGTGCCGGACGTTGGACGGCGGCATGTAGGATGCGTGGCTGACGGTGCTCCCATCGTCGGTCGCCATCGTGGCCACCACTTGTTCGGTCGCGTCCGCGTCCGACTACGCCGCTATTGCATCGCGAGCGGCGACTTGAGCGAGGGCGGCAACCTTGAGCTTCATCCCCGAAGACAAAGCTCTCCCGTAGAGCGTTCACGCTCGCGGTCATGGCGGATGTGGTGCCAGGTAGCAGGACGATGCGCTATGGTGTGGAGGGTAGCTGGGCATTGCCGCTTTAAGTAGCGCATTCCAGTGAGGCCAAAGCGTCTGGGAACGTCATTAATCTCCGGAGTTTGTTCCTCGGGCACCGAGCCTCTTAACGACGGCATACGGACGGACGGACGACATGAATGCAGGCAGCTGGCGCTGGCTGGGAACACACCACGTGATGGTGCGAGGGACGAGGGTTTTTGGTGTGCCAGCGTAGTCGGCTGTGGTCGTGGCAACATTGGTGATACCCTTTGCTCACTTGTGACCCACATGTCATTGAAAAAGTAAGATGACCCGCATGGTCTCAGGTCTTGGGGATGCAGTTGGCCGCGCTACACCACTCTATGGATGCGTCACGGTGCGCGCGCACTTCGGCGCCCCGTGCATCCTCAACGAGCCGGGTGTTGATCTGCTGGTCGTGCCACAGCGCTAACGCCACCCTCGGCACACTGAAACCGACCGTATCTAGCGACGATGAGCGTGTCACTCACCGTGGTCGCCCTATCTAGAGGCGGTGCTGGAGCTGCACCATGTGGCTGGCCCCCACAACCCACATGAATGGTTGCCGGTGGCGAGGAGGTCGTGGGCCAGCTCCTCCATTGGACTAGTCTGCGCCACGTCGTCCCGACAGGTGTGCCCCACATGTCGATTTCCCTATTTTCCCGGCCATATCCGAGCGTCAGTGCTCCGCGTTGCGCATTAGGCGCAGAATAGGTAGTTTTTGTGCCCTGGTTCAAATGTGTTACAGTACCAAGTTGTTACCCTAGCTCCAAGTGTGGTGGTTTTGGGTACGGTGCCACCCTTTTCCTTTTCAAGTAGTGAAGCGTAACACTTGATTAAGTAGTTGGATGGTGTGCTAAATGTAGGTGTCCGACTGTTTGAAAGAATAATTGAGGTGTGCCCGGTTCGTGCCCGCATTTAGGGGTCCAACTTACCATGTTCTGGCAGTAGGAACTATACTAGTCCCTACGTAATCCCTCTGTTTTTATTTACTCCGCATTTTAGCTTTGCTCAAAGTCAAACTTTGTAAACTTTGACAAAGTTCATAGACGGAAATAATAACATATACAATAACAAATCAATACCATTAGATTCATTATTGAATATACTTTCACATCATATATATTTTCTACTGTAATGTTCATATTTCTACTCTTACTAGCAAGATGCCGGTGCGTTGCACATAACATCAAGATGCATTTGTATGACTAGTTTATCTTGTGAGAGAAAAGGATGAACGAGGGAAGGCATTATTTGCAATTGTGGAGAGGTGCGTGGGTACCTTTTTGCAAAATTGTCATAGTTTCCATCCTATCCGTCTATATTGCAGGATGGCAGACACACCATCATTACCAACTCTGTTTTTTATAAGAGTCCGTCCGATTTATATCTGACGGATAGGAAGGAAACTATGACAATTTTTCAAAAAGATAACCACACCTAATATGCAGAGTAAATAAAAACAGAGGGAGTATCTTACTCCGTGACCAAGACGGAAGGGAAAACGAGACAAATTATTGTTTATTTGAGCCGTTCAAGTATAATCATGCGGCGTTGCTTATTTCTCATTCCTCTCCAACCCTCTTCTCCATCGATCATGCTGCCCTCCGGTCGAGAGTATCCTCCCGCATGCGTCATTTGAACATTCTGCCGAGTATCATTTGCTTGTATTTCCAATGTCGTAATTTGTATGAGATGCATACAAACAAACGGTTCATTTAAAGTTTCACTTTGCCTCCACTACGTGTCGCTTCCCATCTTAGTTTTGACATCACATTCGGTTCATGCCCCGACACATCTTGACAAGATCGATTGATGTTTGAGAGATCAATTGTGTGTCGTGCAAGGAGAGAAAGGTTTGGTCTGTTTCTATGATAGAATGATAGAAATGACCCGCCGAGGGGGGGTCTGTGGGGATCAGAGGGAGTTCATTGTATGTTCATAAGTGAAACGAACGTATTGTACCCACCCTAGTCCTCTTTTAATCGATCTCCGGACCCCGATATGAAATCGAGAGAAAACGAGTGGGTGCATGTGTGATACCTAAGGCGGTTTCAAAATTTTGAACCGGTGATCATAGCATACGCAAATCATATACAAAGGGTATTAAATGTTCGTTTCGCTTTTGAACATACAATATACTCCCTCCGATCCTTTCTAGTTTACATATAAGTTTTATGTGTATTCAAAGTATCTCTACTTTGATCAAACTTACAGAAAAAGTATCAACATTCAACATTGCCCAATCAATATTGTTAGATTCGTACGTACTCCTATATTTGTTTTCAAACAGAGAAGGTTTCCAATTTTTTTCAACCACGTGAATGTGCTTGTTCTCGCGCATGCTCTTCCTACTAGGATTTCTCCAGGTATAGCCAGTCCAATAGTAACTTTTTTTAACCTCCCTGTCCAATAGTACTAGTGGAGTACTGACAACATATGTAGTAGAGTATGCAGTGCTCATAGTACTCCCTCCTTCCATTTATATAGGGCCTAAGAGCAAGTCTAATAAGGCCTAGTCAGCAGGCTATAAGACTTATCATGTCATTAAAATCCTACTTGGAGTAGTGAGAAGGGAGGAGAGAGAGTGAAGCGGGCTCTTATATTCTACAACCCGGCCATAACACATAGATCAAGAAAAAAAATTATGCATGCAACTCTCTTCCAATCATATACCTTGCCCATGCAAATATTAAATTCTTAGAGCCAACCTAATAGCCATTAAGAGCCAACTTACATGGCACTTTTGCCGATGTGAAGGAGAGAGATGTGAAAAAGTAAGGGGAGTGAGCTCTCATGCAAGAGCCTAGCTATATACGCATTCCTAGGTAAATACAATAAATATGAAGAAAGAGATGGTAGAGAGGAGATGGGAAAAGGTACTAATACAATAGCCAACCTTTTATATTATTATTTTTGCGGGAAATAACCAACCTTATAGCCCACACTATTGTATGAGTGCATATAGATGATGCCTATAGATGACATGGTGGTTCCTTAAAGCCATCGGCTGGCTATATTATTAACCATGCTCTAATGCGTTTTTCAAAACCACCTTTGACTATTGACAAGATTAATAGTGCATGCGACGTATAATGTGAAAATTATATCATTGGAAGCTCCTTTCACATACGAATTTGACTGTATGCTTTGTGTAAGTTGCATGTCATATATTATTACTCTATCATTTGGTCAAAGTTAGCCTCGAAAAACACATTAGGCCATGTAGATGGAAGGAGGGAGTAGTGTTGGAAGTGGATCCTCTGACGTAGGATCCCTGCCTTACCCTCCCTTTCGGTCACTTACTAGCGGACCCATGCTTGCTAGGCCCAACATGTCAGTTACTCAATGGGTCCGGCCACGTCAGGGGATTCTCATCCGTAGTATACTTCCTCTGTTTTTATATACTCCGCATAAAATGGAGGGAGTGGTAGTATAAATGATGCGGGCAGGCGAGGGGGAGGGACGTCGGTTTGCTCTCAACTACGGTCCCATAATAGAGCGAAAACGCAAGACGAAGCGCGTTCCATTCGGTGAATGACGTGGAGGGTCTAGCGTGCCGGGGTGAAAGTGCAACTATCCCTGGGTGGTTTTGGTAATTCCTAACAACATATAGCTCATTGATCTAATTCTATTTCAACATAAATATTTCAGGAAAGCTCAATGATTGGCATGGCATGGATTAGAAAGTGGACCCCTCAAAATGCTAAGGACAAAAGATTGACTCAAGATCAAAGCACAAGACTCTACATTTTACTTTTAGTGATCCAAGATCACATTGAGTCCATAGGAAAAGCCAATACTATTAAAAGGGGATGAGGTGTTGCTTAATGAGTTACTTGCTCAAAATTCTTAGTGATATGCTCCAAAAACCCTCAACTACTTTTGTAACACGCCGGATCTAATTTACCTTATATGTATTCCAACTCTTGCCGTTTCCGGCACTAAGTTATTTTTATTTCGTCGTTGTCGGGTTTTGTCTCCGTGTGTTGTTGTCTTTGTCATGCATCTCATATCATGTCATCATGTGCATTGCATTCGCATACGTGTTCGTCTCATGCATCCGAGCATTTTCCCCGTTGTCCGCTTTGCATTCTGGCGCTCCTATGTCCTCCGGTGGTCCTTTATACCTCTTTTCGTGTGTGGGGGTTAAACATTTCCGGATTGGACCGAGACTTGTCAAGCGGCCTTGGTTTACTACCGGTAGACCGCCTGTCAAGTTTCGTGCCATTTGGACTTCGTTTGATACTCCAACGGTTAACCGAGGGACCGAGAAGGCCTCATTTATGTTGCAGCCCAACACCCTTCCAATTTGGCCCAAAACCCACCAAAAACCCTTCCATCATCTAGAGCGTTTGATCACGATCGTGTGGCAGCAAACCGCACTCCATTTGGAGCTTCCTAGCTCCCTCTACGCCTATATATAGATCCCCTCTCGAAATCACGAGTCTTCTTCCCCCTAAAACCCTAGAAATCTTCTTCTGCCGCGCCGGACATGTCCGTTCCGGCCGGACGTCGAGCCGCCGCCGCCCCGGACCATTAGCGCGCCGCCACCTGTCCCCGCCAGCGCCGGCCCTCCCCGCGCTCGACCGGGCCGCCGCCTCACGCCCGCGCCCCGCCGCCTCTCCTCCGCGTGCCGCCCGAGCCTGCCGGCGCCGCCCAGCCGCTCGTCGACAGCGCCGACTCCGCCGCCGGTCACCGCTCCGCCTCACGCCGCCCTTGCCGCCGGCGACCGCGCCCGACGCCATCGTCCTCCTCTCCGTCATCGGCGCACCCCGGCGACCTCTCCCCCCAAGCTCCGGCGAATAGTGGTTTCAACTCCGGCGTCGTCGTTCCTCGGGAGCCGAGCCGCTACAGGGATCGGGCCGGATCCAGATCTGGTCAAATCTCTCGGTTGACTTTTCCCCAGGAACCCTAAATTTTATGCTTACTTTGACATGCCATAACTTTGCATCCGTAGCTCCGATTCGTGCGTGTAGCATATCAAAATGTTCGTCTCAACGAGTACATCATTTCATCTCATTGCATCATTTTCATTCGAGCTCATCTTGATGCCCGAAATGCTGTTGGAAGAGGGCTATGTGAGGAATTTGGCAGATCTGTTTCAGCAAATAGCCTTGTGTCATTTTTGCCATGTTTAATGTGTGCATGCTATGATCCGGAGCTCTACATGTGTTTTGTTATATGTCATGCCATCTTTACAGGGGTGCTTGCCATGATCCTGAGCTCTAAAGTCTGAAACCTGTTATCATTTGCACTTTTGCCATGCTTGTTTGAACCTGTTAATGGATGAATTAGTTGTAGCTCAGTGTTCATCTTTTCTGAAGCATCATGAGTGGATCCCTGCCATGTATTTTGTTGTCATGTTTGAGTGCTGTAGCATATTTATCTTGATGCATTTAGTTGGTCACTTGCTGATTATCGCAGACCGGTGCCATATTTGTTTTGCTTGCCATTTCCAAACCGTGCATCCGATCCCGGTGATCTTTATATCGATTTCAACCGAAATCACCTCACCTTTCCAGTGGCACTCTAGGATTTCCAAGTTGAGGCCAGTTTCAATCATTCCTTGTCAAATCTTGCATATGCATCACATGCCGCATCCCGCATATCATTACATGTTTGCATCATGTTATTTGAGCATTGCATGTGGTTGATTGTGTTCCATTTGCTTGTTGTTCTTGGTTGGGTAGAGCCGGGAGACGAGTTCGTGAACGAGGAGCCCGTTGAGTTCTCTTACGAGGACCAAGTCAACTCTGAGAACTTTGCAGGCAAGATGATCATACCCTCACTTCTATCTTTGCTTGCTAGATGCTCGCTCTTTTGCTATGCCTATGCTACGATTCCTACCACTTGCTTATCATGCCTCCCATATTGCCATGTCAAACCTCTAACCCACCATGTCCTAGCAAACCGTTGTTTGGCTATGTTACCGCTTTGCTCAGCCCCTCTTATAGCGTTGCTAGTTGCAGGTGAAGATTGGAGATCGTTCCTTGTTGGAACATTGTTTATTGTTGGGATATCACAATATTATCTTGTTTATCTTAATGCACCTATATACTTGGTAAAGGGTAGAAGGCTCGGCATTTTGCCTAGTGTTTTGTTCCACTCTTGCCTCCCTAGTTTCCGTCATATCGGTGTTATGTTCCCGGATTTTGCGTTCCTTACGAGGTTGGGTTATAATGGCAACCCCTTGACAGTTCGCCTTGAATAAAACTCCTCCAGCAATGCCCAACCTTGGTGTTACCATTTGCCACCTAACCTCTTTTTCCCTTGGGTTTCCGGAGCCCGAGGGTCATCTTTATTTAAACCCCCCTGGGCCAGTGCTCCTCTGAGTGTTGGTCCGACCGAGTAAACTGCGGGGCCACCTCGGGGCAACTTGAGGGTTGGTTTTACTCGTAGGATGTCTCATCTGAGTGTGCCCTGAGAACGAGATATGTGCAGCTCCTATCAGGAATTGTCGGCACATTTGGGCGGTGTTGATGGACTTGTTTTACCATTGTCGAGGATGTCTTGTAACCGAGATGCTGAGTCTGATCGAATTGTCTTGGGAGAAGGAATATCCTTCGTTGACCGTGAGAGCTTGTGATGGGCTAAGTTGGGACTCCCCTGTAGGAATTTGAACTTTCGAAAGTCGTGCCCGCGGTTGTGGGTAGATGGGAATTTGTTAATGTCCGGTTGTAGATAACTTGAAACTTAACTTAATTAAAATGAATCAACCGCGTGTGTAACCGTGATGGTCTCTTCTCGACGGAGTCCTGGAAGTGAACACGGTGTTGGCGTAATGCTTGACGTAGGTTGTTCTAGGATCACTTCTTGATCATAGTTGTTCGACCGTGCTTTTGCCTTCTCTTCTCGCTCTCTTTTGCGAATAGGTTAGCCACCATATATGCTAGTCGCTTGTTGCAGCTCCACATCATGCTGTTACTATGTGTCTTTCCCAGATGATCAGTAGTGGTGACCAGTTGGGGCGATCGGGGACTTTGTCGCATGTGGGGGTTGATCTTTATTTTGGTACCGTAGTCGGACCATGAGTGTATTGGATGAATGTAATGTTATTCATGTATTTGTTTGACGTGGCGAGTGTAAGCCAACTATGTATCCTTTCCCCTTTTATTTATTTACATGGTATGTTGTGAAGATTACCTTGCTTGCGACATTGCTTTCAATGCGGTTATGCCTCTAAGTCGTGCTTTGACACGTAGGAGATATAGCCGCATCGAGGGTGTTACAAGTTGGTAGTCAGAGCCTTCCCCGACCTTAGGAGCCCCCTGCTTGATCGAATCGTTGGCGTTGTTGAGTCTAGAAAAAATGTTTTGAGTCATTTAGGAATTATATATCGGAGAGTTAGGAATTCTTTTTACTTCCCAGTCCCTTCATCGCTCCGGTAAGGCATCCTGAGGTAGAGTTTTGACTCTTCTCTTCTCAAATTTCACTAGAAAAAATTTAGGATCACGCGGGTATCTTGGAATTGTTCCGATCGATTTGTGACGAGAACATTGTTCTTGGTGCCTCCTGTCATTTAGGGGTTGTGGCAGTGTCTCGGGGAGTTGAGCTCCGAGGTGTTGTCGTCATAATTTTATGCAGTTGTTGGTGAGATAACCTCGACGCTACCCAGTACTGGGGCGGGAGTTCGGGAGTATTGCCATAACTTGTATAACAGATGCTTTTCGAAGGTTGAGGTAAATGATTTCTGAAGTTTTTCTCGGTTATGTGTTGAAGGATGGATACAGCTGGATGTAGGGTTTGCAAGATTTCGGAGAGATAGTATGCTTCCCCTGTATCCCCAACACATGATTGCATAACCGGAAAGGTTCGGGAGTTTCATAGGTGGGAATTCTTGTAGCTCTAGTTCTTATTCCACGGATATTTGGTTTGAGATTGGGTGATCCTCACCAAGTATTTGTTCTTGTTCCGTACCTTGTTGTTTTTCTTCTACCTCAATTCTAAGTGGCTTCTAAATTTATGGATATGTGACCATTTCAATTGGAATACATTCGTTCATTTTGTTCGGATGTGAAGACTATATGTTGCAATTTCAACCCATTTGATTCAGCTTCAATATTTGTCTGTCAATGTGTTAATGGATGTCAACCTCTTTAGGATGGCTCCTCCAACGCGCACAACTCCAAATCTTGATCCACCACCACCACCTCCACCTCCGGAGGCATGGCAAGCTGTGATGGCCGCTACCAATGCAACACGCAGATGATCATGCAACTTCTTCAAGAGCGCAACCAAGGGAACCAGGGCCATGGCAACAATCAGAATCAGTTTGCTACACTCAACCAGTTCCTTGCTAACCAGCCAAAGACCTTCAGCAATTGTGTTGAGGCAACAGACGCTGATGATTGGCTCGTGTACATATGCAAGCATTTCGAGTGCAGTAACGTCAGGCTTGAGGACTTTGTCAAGTTCGCCTCCTTCCAACTCAAAGACAAGCTGCAGAATGGTTTCAGCAGTACAAAGATTCCAGAGGAGGCCGTGTGATTACCTGGGATGAATTCCATCAAGACTTCAAAGCTCATCATATTGCTCAGAGTGTGGTTTAAAGCAAGCGTGAGGAATTCCGCAACCTGAAGCAAGGCACTATGTCTGTTTACCAGTACAACATCATGTTTCAGAAGCTCGCCTGTTTTGCTAAGCAAGACGTCCTTGACGAGAAGAGCATGATATACCAGTTCAGGGGTGGTCTCAGAGAAGAACTGTCGGTGTCAAAACCGGCGGATCTCGTGTAGGGGGTCCCGAACTGTGCGTCTAGGCGGATGGTAACAGGAGACAAGGGACACGATGTTTTACCCAGGTTCGGTCCCTCTTGATGGAGGTAGAACCCTACATCCTGCTCGATTAATATTGATGATATGGGTAGTACAAGAGTAGATCTACCACGAGATCAACGAGGCTAAACCCTAGAAGCTAGCCTATGGTATGATTGTTGTATGATGAAGTTGTCCTACGGACTAAAATCCCCTGGTTTATATAGACACTGGAGAGGGTTAGGGTTACACAAAGTCGGTTACAATGGTAGGAGATCTTGAATATCCGCATCGCCAAGCTTGCCTTCCACGCCAAGGAAAGTCCCATCCAGACACGGGACGAAGTCTTCAATCTTGTATCTTCATAGTCCTGGAGTCCGGCTGAAGGTATAGTCCGGCTACCCGAACACCCCCTAATCCAGGACTCCCTCAGTAGCCCCTGAACCAGGCTTCAATGATGATGAGTCCGGCGCGCAGATTGTCTTCGGCATTGCAAGGCGGGTTCCTCCTCCAAATTCTTCATAAATGTTTGTAAACACCAAGAGTAGTGTCCGGCTCTGTAAAATAAGTTTTGACGTATTTCCACAGAGAGAATAATATTAACACAAATCTTAATCCGCTGACGTACTCCGCAGCGTGACATCACACTACGGCCAAGCCTTTATTCGAATCATTTTCACTTTTCCACATCAACGTGTTTTGCGAGGTGGTTTCCTTGGCACGTCTTGTCAAAGCAGAGATCGTGTCCCCTTTATTTACAGGATTCTCATCAATACGGACGTGGGTAACCCAATCGTGCCCGTTAGCATGTCTTCTCGATTAAAGGCGAGTCCCAAACGGTTACGAGGAGGGCTCCTGGTATTCAACCTCTTATAAAGAGACCAGGGCCTTACTCCTTTTCCCCAATCTCAAAACAAGTTCGCCCGTCGCCTCGAGTTCCAACACCCTAGGCTCCAGATTCCAGGTGCTTCGGACCTTCGACAATGTCCGATTCCGACCTTCAAGGCTGATGGATGCCTTCCTCCGTCACGGAGGAGGACGTGCTAAAGTTGAGAGAGGCTAAGTTCTTGACCGCCGAAATTTCGCATAGGTTGCCTGCTCAAAGGCAGGCTATCCCCAGTCCCCAGCCCAGTGAGAGCGTAGTGTTCATGTCTCACTTCCTTCGGGGGTTAGGCTTCCCGATGGATCCCTTCATGAGGGGGCTGATGTTCTATTATGGGTTGGAATTTCATGACTTAGCTCCGGAGTCCATCCTCCACATTTCCTCATTCATCGTTGTGTGTGAAGCATTCCTCCGTGTTACTCCTCACTTCGGATTATGGCTTAAGACTTTTGGAGTGGAGCCGAAGATGATCGAGGGACGGCACGCAGAGTGCGGAGGCGCTGTCATAAGTAAGAATGCTGATGCTTCATGGCCCGAGGGCTCCTTTCAAGAGGAGCTCGGCTTGTGGCAACGAGAGTGGTTCTATATCACCGCTCCCAGGAGCGCCAAGTGGGTGGTGCCTCCTGCCTTTTGCTCGGGTCCCCCACCACGGCTAGCGTCATGGGTCAACAAAGGATTAGATTGGGGGTTATCCAAAGACGTGCCCTTGTTGCAGGGCCGCATCAGGGATCTCTTAGAAAGAGACCTCAACCTGGTCAAGGTGACGCAGGTCATGTTGATTCGCCGAACACTGCCCGGCAAACGTCGCTCCCTTCGTCTGTGGGAGTTTAATCCAGAGGGACCACGAGCTCTCCAGCATTTTATGGGCGCAACGCCCGTGGAGATGTATAAAATGTTCTTTGGATCACAAGCAATGTGTCCGGATTTGACCGAGGACGCAGGTTTAAGCTGCAATCGCCCGGATACTCAAGTAAGTAACCTTGTGCCCGGACTCGCTATCCGTAAAATCGTCATAAATTCACCCCTAAAAGAGCTGTCCTTTTAAACAGGAGTGGATAGCGAAGGCAAAGCTGATTAGGTGTCCGGCTCCCCTTCCTGAGACCAGGCTAGATCCCGTGCTAGTCAGGATGTTGAAGATCGTGCCTTTGGAGGGAAGTGAGGGGGAGGACAAGGAAACCATGGCCTCCTCGAAGGAGGCTGCTCCGAAGGGAGGAACCGACAATTCCTCTCCTAAGGGGAAGAAGAGGGCCGCCTCTGACGACTCGGAGACCACGACCTCAAAGCGGGGGGGAAAGTCCTCGTCAGAGGGTCCGACGCCGGGGAGATCCTCGGCCGAACTACGCCCTCAAAGGGATCAGCCCTCCAGCGAGCCGTGAGTAGAGAAAGATTTTTCTTTAGATGGATGAGAGAAATCCTTGCTTTTTATCTGAGAAGATTAACTGAAATTTCACTTTGTAGCTCGGACCTCAGCCCTTCTCAGCAGAGCTCGTCTTCGGGGGATCTTCTTCCGAAGATGATGGAGGGTGGAACGCCTCCCCCTGCCGTGCCGCCTGGTGAGGCGGGCAACCTTGAGGTGTCGTCACGGAGGGTTTCTCCGAATCCGGTAGGGGTGGAAGGTAGCCATGTGGCCCCCCAAGGTTTTCCGCGTCCGGCCTTCGATGGAGGTCATAGGACGAGTCCGGCACCGTCCGGTGCGCGGTCGGAGGAGCTGATGATTCTGCTGGGGCGAGCTTCTATCTCAGAGGAGCACCGTGCATTGATGGGTTCGGTGATTGGAAGGATTTCGTCCGCGGGAAGCGGATTGCATGAGGCCGTCAGAAGTTTGCTGACAGGTTTTGAGGTACGTTTGATAATGTACTTCTATGTCAGTTGCGCATAAACAAGATGCGCCCTATGTAGATAGTAGCCCCTGAGACTCTGTGCGTTGTCAAAATTGACGGCGCGCAGAGGATCATAATCCCAGGTCTAAAATGTCGCCTTTGTATACAGGTGGCGAAGCGTCCGAAATCGAGCCGAACTGATGATTTTGCCAAACTAAAGCGGCAACTTGACGTGGCAGATGCCGACATCGCGCTCATCAATGAGCGGCTTGATGAGGCTCAAGGTATGCAATTCCTCGGGCTGCATCTGGTAAGAGGAGCGTTATGCCAGTATCTTACAATGTGTGTGCTTGACGCAGATGGTGCGACCACCGTGGAGAGTCTCCGGGCGGAACTTGCCCGAGCTAAGGAACAAGCCAGGAAAAGTGATGCGGCTGCCGAGAAGGCCCTTGAAGAGCTGAGAGCCGAACAGGCTGCTCACTGCCGGAGCAGGAAGGAGATGGCCGTGAAGTTAAAAAGTGCTGCTGACCATTGCAAGTTTCTTGAGAAAGAAGACCGGGCGAGGCAGACGGACTTAGAGAAGGCCATTGCTGATGCCAAGGATGCTCGCTCTACGATGAGAGCTATGAAGGAGGAGCTGCGTCAGGCCGGACAGATTGCGGCTGGAAAGCCCTTTATGCTACGGAGGAAGTTTTGTGATCTGAAATTTGCTCCGTTGGACCGGATGTGGAGTGCGGAGGACACCTATCTGGATTTGGCAGCGAGTGCTGCTGATGCGACCGAACACTTTCAAGATCAAGAAGATCACGAAGTGGAAAGGCTTTTCTGGTCGCAGTTTCACAATCCAGAGCGTCCGCTGGCAGTGGACGATCGTCTGGCTCAATGGGCCGAACTGAATAGATTGTCCGGACTCGCGATGAAGTACGTCATGGGTCATCTGTGGCCGGGCAGATCGGAGCCGAAGAGTTATTTCAGCTTGGTGCAGCAATTCCTTGGCGCGGTGCCACGTATCAATGCGATGAAGAGGTCAACATGCATAGAGGGCGCACGGATGGCTCTTTCCCGTGTCAAAACATACTGGGCAGAGATGGAGACCACCGTTGTTGCATCCCAAGATTCGGACAAAAGTTGAGTACCCTCCAAGCACTATTTTCAGGAAGTCCTTGAAGGAGCTCGTGTAATAGAGGCGAAGTGCTCGAAGGATGCTATGTTCTGATAGCATATGTAATTATAAAGCAATATTTTGAAGAATTATAGTAGCCTTTTATACTTGTGCCTGCAAGTATTTGGGACACCTCCTGCGTGGCCGTTTTAAGATATATATACAAAATCTGAAAGATTGCAGTCGTTGGCTTCAGCCCCCACGCACATAGTGCGGGGGTGCTCACAGAAGGCGCATTTTCACACTTAATCCAACGTCTTGGTCCTACAAAGGAGGTGATAACGCAGCGAGCTAGGCAACCGTACTATAATGCTTTAACACTTTCACTTAGCCATAGGAGCTTGACAATGGGACTATTTAGGTAGCCCCTGGTGGCGACAGCGCTCGCCCAAATTCGGGGCGCGTGTGTGCCTGGCCGGGAAACGACGCTTTGTTAATGCGGAGGAATCCTACAGATTCTGGAGAGTCATTGAGTGGTTGACCAGTCTCACGGCATATCATGACAGTCGGTTTTCGGCTTTCTCTACTGAGGTGCTCGCCTGGCCAAACCAGGGCACAATCGCAGTAGTTTTCCTGGTGCCGCCTTAGCCGATAGAGCGGAACATAAGGCGGCCGAACACAGGAGCCGGGCAACCCAACATTTGACCAAAATCATGACTCGGAGCTGATGCATATAAGGCCAAACTCGCGACGCCGAACACTCCCTAAGGTATTCGGTCTTTATGAGAGCGGGCGAGGTAACACCCTGAGGTATAAGCCCCTAGTGTCCAGGTACGCGCAAGAATTCTGACGTGGCCACATGCCAAGACGCCAGCCTCCTCCTTGGTCATAGAACCAGGGGATGTGTATCAACAAGAGACAGTAAAAAAGGTTTATGCAGGGTCTTAATCTGAAAAGAATCCTTGTAACGGGTCCCTATTGCACGTCTGCGCCTGTGTCTCCATTGTGCCGTATCCTGGACGGGCGCGACACGACGTTCATCTGTAAAAAGAGAGCAACTAAGTTGAAAAAGGGGCGTGCCGAACAAAAAGTTATATGAAATAAACAAAGTGTAAAGTACAACATGAAAAATTGAGCTTTATTGTCTCTTATTTTATACGTGTGAGGCCCCTAGTACAGGGGTATATGGCCACTAAGCCTTTATCAATGATACGTTTGTGCCGGACTCGTCTATCCGTGTCCGTGGTCTTAATGACTTGTTCCGATGTTCTGGCTGGTGAAGCTGTTGTATTGTGGGGACGTTAAAGCGGCCGTACAATTCTCCGCTTGAGGGAGGTGTTCTCACTGCTTCCCCTTTAAGGAGATGATGCCGCGTGGACCGGGCAACTTAAGCGTAAGAGATGCATAATGTGGTATTGCGTTAAAGCAGGCGAAAGCTTCGCATCCCAGTAGTGCTTGGTATCGACTTGAGAATGGGACGATATGGAAAGTCAGCTTTTCGCGACGGAAGTTATCGGCAGAGCCGAAAATAACCTCAAGCCGGAGAAAGCCCATGCAATGGGTGTCCGGACCTGGCGTTACTCCTTGAAAGGAGGTTTTGCTGTGGCGAATTCTTTTTGGGTCGATACCCATGTGGCGGATTGAGTCCTGATATATCAGGTTGAGTCCGCTGCCACCGTCCATAAGGACATTTGAAAACTGGAGTCCGCCAATTATTGGATCGAGTACCAGGGCAGTCCAGCCTGGGTTCCTGATACTTCTAGAATAATCCAGATGATCGAAGATGATTGGTTTTGACAACCAATGGCGGGATTCCTTTGGGATAGGCCGTGGGGCGCGTACCTTTATGGGCGCTGCGCGTTTTGTTATGTGGAGTAAGTTTACTATTTTTACTTCTTGTGGAAAATTCTTTTGTTTCCTGGTACTCTGCTTTTGGGGTTCGTCCTCGTCTTCGCTTGGTGTGTCGAGCCCCTTGTGTTCGGCGTTGAGTCTGCCGGATTGTTTGAAAACCCAATAATCTCTGTGGGTATGGTTAGCAGGCTTTCCGGGAGTGCTGTGTATTTGACATATCCTATCCAAGATTTTGTTTAGGTTGGATAGGTCGTCCCTGTTATCTTGGAGGGGCAGCTTTTTCTGATTCTGTCGTGAGCTTTTGAATCTGGCATTGACTGCCATGCTCTTCGGACTTTTTTCCTTGGTCCGGCGACGGTCCTTATTGAGTCGCATTTTTCCGTTTCCATCCCTAGTTTCGGATGTACTTGGGTCACTGGTGCTGCATCTTGCCAACCAGCTGTCCTCTCCTGCGCAAAAGCGGGTCATGAGGCTTGTTAGTGCGGCCATTGTTCTTGGCTTTTCTTGGCCGAGGTGTCTGGCTAGCCCTTCGTCTCGGACATTATGCCTGAAAGCCGCTAAGGCTTCAGTGTCCGGATAGTCGACTATCTGATTCTTTTTATTAAGAAATCTATTCTAGAATTGCCGAGCTGACTCTCCGAGCTGTTGAGTTATGTCACTAAGATCATCTGCATCCGGAGGGCGGACATAGGTTCCTTGAAAATTTGCTCAGAAATTGACCTCGAGCTCTTCCCAGCTTCCGATTGTGTTTTCAGGAAGGCTTTTGAGCCAGTGCCAGGCTGGCCCTTTAAGCTTGAGGGGTAAGTATTTTATGGCGTGGAGATCGTCTCCTCTAGCCATATGTATGTGGAGGATATAATCCTCGATCCAGACTCCGGGGTCTGTTGTTCCATCATATGCCTTTATGTTTACGGGTTTGAATCCCGCTGGAAATTCATAATCCAGGACCTCATCAGTGAAACATAGGGGGTGTGCGGCACCCCTGTATTTGAGTGTGCCGGATTCTGATAATGGCTTTATTGCATTGCTTACGAGAGCTTGCTTTCTTGGCCCGTAAATGGACTTGGCTGGGCCATGATGCGAATCTTTAAGCGGGTCGCATGCCGGCTTAAGTGCGGCACTACTTGCCGCTTTATGCTGGCCATGGGGTCGCCTATCCGACTGTGTGGGTTTCTCACTTTTGGAATGTGAGGGCTCTGAGGCCTCCTTGTCGAATTCAGGCAGTAGCTTTCTCTTCGGATAGCTTTTAGTGCGGCGACTGTCGCCGTATTTTTCCACGGTGTTGATTACTTTACTCCATCTGATCCTGAGTGCATCTTCCGCGGTTTTTAGCTTCCGCTTCTGCTTCGTGGGCTTGTCTGGTGTAGGGTCATCCGGAATGCCATTTTCGCTGGGGGAGGGATGTTCGGTTTCTCTATCCGGATTGTCCTGTTGGGACAGTTGCTCTAAGGCATGCTCGTCGTCTACCGACTCTTCCTGCTCTATGGCTGGGTCTTTATCAAGGCGGGGCTTGGGTCGGTGTTTACGCCGACACTTTGATTGTTTTTCGAGAGATCGATCCCTCTTTCCATCCCCGTTTTCCTCGTTGTTGCTTCCTTTAGGGTATCCACCATGTACACATCGTGAGATGAGGTGGCTGTCTGATGCCCTATAGGCGTTCGTTCTTGGTTGTCTCCTGCATCGTCGTCCATACCGTCGATGTCTTCGGAGTCGAAGTCGAGCATGTCGGTAAAGTCGTCGACAGTGGCTACGAAGTGGGTGGTGGGTGGTTTTGAATTTCTTCATCATCCGAATCCCATCCTTGCTGATTGTAGTCCGGCCAGGGCTCTCCTGATAAAGAGAGAGACTTTAGCGAATTCAGGATGTCACCGAAGGGTGAGTGCTGAAAGATGTCCGCGGCGGTGAACTCCATTATCGGCGCCCAATCAGATTCGGTCGGCAGGGGTGTGGGGGGCATGGAGTTCGGAGAGGAATCCGGCTCCCCGGAGTCACGGGCCATGCGGAGTGCGGGGCTGGAGTTCGGCTCGATCGCCTCTGAGATCGCAGCCCCTGAGGCAGCATTCAACCGCTGATCCTCGATCGGCGCAGTAGGCTCCGAATCAATGGTCGGAACCGATGCATGTGCGGCCTCCAAGGCGCTGTTCGGCGGCAGAGCTATATCATGCCCATCGAGACAGTGTGGCGCTCTTGGCTGTGGCTCGAATCCGTCGAAGATCAAGTCCCCGCGGATGTCGGCCGTGTAGTTTAGGCTTCCAAACCTGACCTGATGGCCAGGGGCGTAGCTTTCGGTCTACTCAAGGTGGCCAAGCGAATTGGCCCGCAGTGCGAAGCCGCCGAAGATGAAGATCTGTCCGGAGAGAAGGTTCTCACCCTGGACTGAATCGTTGTTGATGATCGAAGGAGCCATCGGGCCTAAAAGCGACGACACAGAGGAACTCTCAATGAAAGCACCAATGTTAGTGTCAAAACCGGCGGATCTCGGGTAGGGGGTCCTGAACTGTGCGTCTAGGCGGATGGTAACAGGAGACAAGGGACACAATGTTTTACCCAGGTTCGGGACCTCTTGATGGAGGTAGAACCCTACGTCCTGCTCGATTAATATTGATGATATGGGTGTACAAGAGTAGATCTACCACGAGATCAAGGAGGCTAAACCCTAGAAGCTAGCCTATGGTATGATTGTTGTATGATGAAGTTGTCCTACGGACTAAAATCCCCCGGTTTATATAGACACCGGAGAGGGTTAGGGTTACACAAAGTCGGTTATAACGGTAGGAGATCTTTAATATCCGCATCACCAAGCTTGCCTTCCACACCAAGGAAAGTCCATCCGGACATGGGACGAAGTCTTCAATCTTGTATCTTCATAGTCCTGGAGTCCGGCTGAAGGTATAGTCCGGCTACCTGAACACCCCCTAATCCAGGACTCCCTCAAGAACTCCAGCTAGCTCTCGTCCTCTTTGAGCCCAAGAAGTACGATGAGTTCTACAACATGGCAATGAAGCAAGAGACTGCTCAACTGAAGTGCGATGCTTCCAAGAAGCGAGTCAGAGATGCAACTCCTTCTTCCTCAACTCAAGTGGCTAAGCAGCAAAAGTATTGGCTTCCTCCTTCGTTTCGTCAGCCTTATCAGCAGAAGAGCAAAGGTGGCAGTGGATCTTCCCACCCACCCAACCCCGGCTTTTAGAACAAGACTTCGTCTCAAGCTCCAAGGTCAAGTGCTCTGTATCATCGTCCGCTCTCGGAGGTCACGTGCAACAAGTGCCAACAGAAGGGTCACTATGCCAACAAATGCTTCAATCAGAGGCGTCTCCCTCCTCCTCCTCCTGTGAGATCGGCAAGTACATCAGTGGTCAAGCATAACCCCAAGCACGCCAAGGTCAATATGATGAATGCAGCTCAGGTCGAGGACTCGTCAGATGTCATTATGGGTAACCTTCTTGTTAACGATGTTCCTACAAAAGTACTTTTTAACACTGGTGCATCGCATTCTTTCTTGTCATTCCCATTTGCATCGAAGCACAATGTTGATACTGAGGTTATGCCCAAAGTCATGCAAGTTGTTTCTCCCGGCAAGCTTTTGACTTCTAGTTTGGTTGCTCCCGATGTGTCTATCACGTTGGGCGATTACAAGTTTTTGTCCTCTCAAGTGGTCCTTGGTAACTCGGATATTGATCTTATTCTCGGAATGGATTGGCTTTCTAAGCACAAGGCTCATCTTCATTGTGCTGCCAGGCAGATTCAATTGACTCATTCGTCTAAGGATGTAATTGTTTTTGCTGCTCGTGATGATACCATCCGTCTGTTTTCTCTCAATGAGAAGGGTGAACTGGATGCCATCTCTCAAATTCCAGTCGTTTGCGAATATCAAGATGTCTTTCCAGAAGAGCTTCCAAGAAGCCTCTGCACCGGCCAGTTGAATTTGTCATCGATATTGAGCCTGGCACGGAACCTATTTGCAAACGGCCTTACAAGCTTGGACCTGAAGAGTTGAAGGAGCTGAAGAAACAACTCGATATTCAAGAGAGAATGGGTCTCATCCGACCTAGTTCTTCTCCATGGGGTTGTGGAGTTCTTTTTGTGAAGAAGAAGGATGGAACGGACAGACTTTGTGTTGACTACTGTCCATTGAACAAGAAGACTATAAAGAACAAGTACCCACTTCCCAACATCAACGAGCTGTTTGAACAACTCAAAGGTGCTCAAGTATTCTCCAAGCTTGATCTCCGTATGGGCTATCACTAGATCCGAATTCGTGAGCAAGATATCCCCAAGACGGCATTCAGAACAAGCTATGGTTCATATGAATACAATGTCATGTCTTCTGGCCTCGTCAACGCTCCTCCGACTTTCTCTCGCATGATGAACTTCATCTTCAACGCCTACACAAATGACTTCGTATTGGTCTACCTCGATGACATTTTGGTCTTTTCCAAGAACAAGGAAGATCATGCCAAGCACTCGCGTTTGGTGCTGGATAAGCTCAGAGAACATCAGTTCTATGCCAAGTTTTCAAAGTCCGAGTTTTGGCTCGATCAGGTTCTCTACCTTGGGCATATCATCTCTGCCAAGGGCATAGCGGTGAATCCTGAGAAGGTGTCTGCAATTGTGAATTGGGAACCACCTCAGAATGTGAAGCAACTCCACAGCTTCCTTGGTCTCGCAAGCTATTGTCGAAGGTTCGTTGATAACTTTTCAAAGATCGCGAAGCCTCTTTCAAACCTTCTCCGGAAGCACGTGAAGTACGTTTTGTCTCCGGAATGTGACATCGCTTTCAACACCCTGAAAGATAAATTAGTCACTGCTCCAGTTATGACTCCTCCTGATGAATCCAAACCGTTCGAGGTCTTCTGTGATGCCTCTCTTCAAGATCTTGGCGCAGTGTTGATGCAAGAGAAGAAAGTGGTGGCTTACACCTCTCGCCAGTTGAAGCCCAACGAGAAGAACTACCCCAGTCATGACCTCGAGTTGGCGGCAGTTGTGCATGCACTTTTGACTTGGAGACATCTCTTATTGGGAAGAAAAGTGTACATCTTCACTGACCACAAGAGTCTCAAGTACATCTTCACTCAGCCTAATCTCAACCTCAGGCAGACTCGTTGGGTCGAAATGATTCAAGAGTATAATCCGAGCATCGAATATACTCCAGGCAAGGCCAATGTAATTGCTGACGCATTGAGCAGGAAGGCTTACTGCAACAGTTTGATTCTCAAGCCTTACCAACCTGAGCTTTGTGAAGCTTTCCGCAAACTCAACCTGCAAGTTGTTCCTCAAGGATTTCTCGCAAACCTCCAACTCTCTCCTACTTTGGAAGATCAGATTCGCGAGGCTCAACTTCTTGATGCTATGGTGAAGAAGGTGAAGATTGGGATTGCCAAGAGTCAATCCAAGTACAAGTGGTATCGCCTTGATGACAAGGATACTCTCTTCTTCGAGGATCGCATTGTTGTGCCTAAAGGTGACCTTCGTAAAGTCATTATGAACGAGGCTCACAATTCACTCCTCTCCATCCACCCTGGGAGCACGAAGATGTACAATGGCCTCAAGCAGGCGTATTGGTGGACTCGAATGATGCGTGAGATTGCTCAGTTCGTTTATGAATGTGATGTCTGCAGATGAGTGAAGGCAGAACACCAACGACCAGCTGGTCTCCTCCAACCTCTTGCCATTCCAGAATGGAAGTTTGACCACATTGAGATGGACTTCGTGATGGGATTTCCGAAGTCCAAGCGTGCCAATGATGCTATATTCGTTGTCATCGACAAACTCACTAAAGTGGCTCACTTTCTGCCTATCAAAGAGTCTATCACAGCACCTCAATTGGCGGAGCTTTATACGTCTCGGATTGTCTCTCTGCACGACATTCCATAGTTGATTTCTTCAGATCATGGAAGCATCTTCACCTCGAAGTTTTGGGATTCTTTTCAGAAGGCCATGGGTACCAACATCCGTTTCAGCACAACTTGTCATCCTCAAACTAGCGGTCAAGTCAAGCGTGTCAATCAGATTCTTGAAGATATGCTCAGGGCTTGCGTTATGTCTTTCGGTATGAAGTGGGAACATTGTCTTCCATATGCCGAGTTCTCCTACAACAACAGCTTCCAAGCGAGTTCTCGCAAGGCCCCATTTGAAATTCTCTATGGCAGGAAGTGCCGTACTCCTCTTAACTGGTCAGAGACCGGCGAACATCAACTTCTTGGAAATGACTTGATCACAGAGGCAGAGGAGATGTGCAAAGTCATTCGTGATAACCTCAAAGTAGCGCAATCGCGCCAGAAGAGCTACTATGATAGTAAGCATCGTGATTTGGCTTTCGAGATCGGAGACCATGTTTACCTCCGCGTCTCTCCAATGAAAGGTACTCGTCGCTTCGGTATCAAAGGGAAGCTTGCCCCTAGATACGTGGGTCCTTTCAAGATCGTCAGCAAGAGAGGCAATCTTGCATATCAACTCGAGCTTCCCTCCAACTTTGCAAATGTGCACGACGTGTTCCATGTCTCTCAGCTTCGCAAGTGCTTCAAGGCCCCTGACTGCACCGTCAACTTCGAAGACATTGATCTCCAAGAAGACCTTTCTTATCTTGAGCACCCCGTTGCTATCCTTGAAGAAGCTGAGCACAAGACTCGCAACAATTCAATCAAATTCCTCAAAGTCAAGTGGTCACGCCATTCCGACCGTGAAGCCACCTGGAACGCGAGAATCACCTCCGTTCTGAGTACCAGGCGTTTTTCTAGTCCTAGATCTCGGGACGAGATCTTTTCGTAGTGGTGGAGTGTTGTAACACCCCGGATGTAATTTACCTTATATGTATTCCAACTCTTGCCGTTTCCGGCACTAAGTTATTTTCATTTCGTCGTTATTGGGTTTTGTCTCCGTGTGTTGGTGTCTTTTTCATGCATCTCATATCATGTCATCATGTGCATTGCATTCGCATACATGTTCCTCTCATGCATCCGAGCATTTTCCCCGTTGTCCATTTTGCATTCCGGCGCTCCTATGTCCTCCGGTGGTCCTTTCTACCTCTTTTCATGTGTGGGGGTTAAACATTTCCGGATTGGACCGAGACTTGTCAAGCGGCCTTGGTTTACTACCGGTAGACCGCCTGTCAAGTTTCGTGCCATTTGGACTTTGTTTGATACTCCAACGGTTAACCGAGGGACCGAGAAGGCCTCGTTTGTGTTGCACCCAACACCCTTCCAATTTGGCCTAAAACCCACCAAAAACCCTTCCATCATCTAGAGCGTTTGATCACGATCGCGTGGCCGCAAACACACTCCATTTGGAGCTTCCTAGCTCCCACTACGCCTATATATAGATCCCCTCTAGAAATCACGGGTCTTCTTCCCCCCGAAACCCTAGAAATCTTCTTCTGCCGCGCCGGACATGTCCGTTCCAGCCGGACGTCGAGCCGCCGCCGCCCCGAACCAGTAGTGCCCCGCCACCTGTCCCCGCCGACGCCAGGCCGCGCGGCCCAGCGCCGGCCCTCCCCGCGCCCGACCGGTCCGCCGCCTCACGCCCGCGCCCCGCCGCCTCTCTCCTCCGCGCGCCGCCCGAGCCTGCCGGTGCCGCCCAGCCGCTCGTCGACGGCGCCGACTCCGCCGCCCTCCGCCGTCGACTCCGCCGCCCTCCGCCGTCGACTCCGCCGCCCTCCGCCGTCGACTCCGCCGCCCTTGCCGCCGGCGACCGCGCCCGATGCCGCCGTCGTCCTCTCCGTCGCCGGCGCACCCCGGCGACCTCTCCCCCCAAGCTCCGGCGAACAGTGGTTTCAACTCCGGCGCCGTCATTCCTCGGGAGCCGAGCCGCTACAGGGATCGGGCCGGATCCAGATCTGGTCAAATCTCTCGGTTGACTTTTTCCCAGGTAACCCTAAATTTTATGCATACTTTGACATGCCATAACTCTACATCCGTAGCTCCGATTCGTGCGTGTAGCATATCAAAATGTTCGTCTCAACGAGTACATCATTTCATATCATTGCATCATTTTCATTCGAGCTCATCTTGATGCCCGAAATGCTGTTGGAAGAGAGCTATGTGAGGAATTTGGCAGATCTGTTTCAGCAAATAGCCTTTTGCCATTTTGTCATGTTTAATGTGTGCATGCTATGATCCTGAGCTCTACATGTCTTTTGTTATATGCCATGCCATCTTTACAGGGGTGCTAGCCATGTATTTTTGTGATATTTGTGGTGACTAGCACAAGTTTGCAAAGTAGTTAATCGGTAATGCTGATTTCAGGGACTTAGAATTTCACTAAGTCCTTGTTCTGTTTTTGTTGTTATGCCATATGTTCATGTTGTTTCCTAGTGATCCGTGCCTCTTTTGAGGATGATCAGTAAGGATGTTTTGTTAAAATTGTGGTGCTCTATCCATACATGTCTTTGTTTGCATTTATGGAGCACCCTAGCTTGAGTCAATCGAGCTCTACTTTTGCTATATAGTGAATCCTGGCAGATCATTGACATGTTTAGCGATTTTGCCGGGGATGTTGCTATTGATCCGTGCATGCTATGTTGTTGTTCTTGACATGCCTAGCTTCTATGCCATGTATTCTTGATGGGTTTATGCTTAGTTTGTCATGCCATGCTCTGTAGTGAGTGCATCGAGCTCGTAAACATGCCTACTCGTTAACTTTTTTGCATGCTCCAATTTTTCAGTAAGTCTGAATCTGTTTATGTTTTTGCCATGTTCAGATGATAGCAAATGTATTTTCTGATCCCTTTTGGCTCAAGGTCACTAAGGGATTTTTGTTAAGTGCTTTGAGTAGCTTCATGACATGCCTTGCTTTGCCATGTTAAGTTCCTATAGCTTGTAGTTTTCATGCTCTAAAGTGTGCTTCCTGATGTTAAATTCCAGACTTGTGTTAATTTCACCAAGTCTGAAACCTGTTATCATTTGCACTTTTGCCATGCTTGTTTGAACCTGTTAATGGATGAATTAGCTGTAGCTCAGTGTTCATCTTTTCTGAAGCATCATGAGTGGATCCCTGCCATGTATTTTGTTGTCATGTTTGAGTGTTGTAGCATATTTATCTTGATGCATTTAGTTGGTCACTTGCTGATTATCGCAGACCGGTGCCATATTTGTTTTGCTTGCCATTTCCAAACCGTGCATCTGGTTCCGGTGATCTTTATATCGCTTTCAACCGAAATCACCTCACCTTTCCAGTGGCACTCTTGGATTTCCAAGTTGAGGCCAGGTTCAATCATTCCTTGTCAAATCTTGCATATCCATCACATACCGCATCCCGCATATCATACCATGTTTGCATCATGTTGTTTGAGCATTGCATGTGGTTGATTGTATTCCGTTTGCTTGTTGTTCTTGTTTGGGTAGAGCCGGGAGACGAGTTCGTGAACGAGGAGCCCATTGAGTTCGCTTACGAGATCAAGTCAACTCTGAGAACTTTGCAGGCAAGATGATCATACCCTCGAAATCACTTCTATCTTTGCTTGCTAGATGCTCGCTCTTTTTCTATGCATATGCTACGATACCTACCACTTGCTTATCATGCCTCCCATATTGCCATGGCAAACCTCTAACCTACCATATCCTAGCAAATCATTGTTTGTCTATGTTACCGCTTTGCTCAGCCCCTCTTATAGCGTTGCTAGTTGCAGATGAAGATTGGAGATCGTTCCTTGTTGGAACATTGTTTATTGTTGGGACATCACAATATTATCTTGTTTATCTTAATGCACCTATATACTTGGTAAAGGGTGGAAGGCTCGCCCTTTTGCCTAGTGTTTTGTTCCACTCTTGCTGCCCTAGTTTCCGTCATATCGGTGTTGTGTTCCCGGATTTTGCGTTCCTTACGCAGTTGGGTTATAATGGGAACCCCTTGACAGTTCGCCTTGAATAAAACTCCTCCAGCAATGCCCAACCTTGGTGTTACCATTTGCCACCTAGCCTCTTTTTCCCTTGGGTTTCCTGAGCTCGAGGGTCATCTTTATTTAAACCCCCCTGGGCCAGTGCTCCTCTGAGTGTTGGTCCAACCGAGTAGACTGTGGGGCCACCTCGGGCCAACTTGAGGGTTGGGTTTACTCGTAGGATGTCTCATCTGAGTGTGCCCTGAGAACGAGATATGTGCAGCTCCTATCGGGATTTGTTGGCACATTCAGGCGGTGTTGCTGGACTTGTTTTACCATTGTCGAGGATGTCTTGTAACCGAGATGCCGAGTCTGATCGGATTGTCTTGGGAGAAGGAATATCCTTCCTTGACCGTGAGAGCTTGTGATGGGCTAAGTTGGGACTCCCCTGCAGGAATTTGAACTTTTGAAAGCCATGCCCGCGGTTATGGGCAGATGGGAATTTGTTAATGTCCGATTGTAGATAACTTGAAACTTAGCTTAATTAAAATGCATCAACAGTGTGCGTAACCGTGATGGTCTCTTCTCGGCGGAGTCCGGGAAGTGAACACGGTGTTGGAGTAATGCTTGACGTAGGTTGTTCTAGGATCACTTCTTGATCATAGTTGTTCGACCGTGCTTTTGCCTTCCCTTCTCGGTCTTTTTTGCGAATAGGTTAGCCACCATATATGCTAGTCGCTTGCTGCAGCTCCACATCATACCTTGTCTTACCTATAAGGTTTAAATAGTCTTGATCGCGAGGGTGCGAGATTGCTGAGTCCCGGTGACACACAGATTACTTCCAAACCAGATGTAGGGACCGATGATACCGTTCCAGACGATGCGCTTGAGCTCAAGTGGGAGTTTGATGAAGACTCTCGCCGTTACTATGTGTCTTTCCTAGATGATCAGTAGTGGTGACCAGTCGGGGCGATCGGGGACTTTGTCGCATGTAGGGGTTGATCTTTATTTTGGTACCGTAGTCGGACCATGAGTGTATTGGATGATTGTAATGTTATTCATGTATTTGTGTGACGTGGTGAGTGTAAGCCAACTATATATCCTTTCCCCTTTTATTTATTTACATGGGATGTTGTGAAGATTACCTTGCTTGCGACATTGCTTTCAATGCGGTTATGCCTCTAAGTCGTGCTTCGACACGTAGGAGATGTAGCTGCATCGAGGGCGTTACAACTTTCTCATATCCACATATGTCCCAAACCAAAAGTCAAACTCGGACCCACCGAAATCTTCTATCCGGAGCCACCGAGTTCACTTGACATAGCCACTGCCACAAGCCCTAGTCACTTCGATCTCACCGATAGGGATCTTGGTCTCACCGACATGGAATTGCAACCTCTCTGTTTCCCTTCGTAATGTTTCGGTCTAACCAAGATGAGTGATCGGTCCTGTGGGAGTCCTGGATTAGGGGGTCTCCGGATAGCCGGACTATACCAATTGGTCGGACTGTTAGACTATGAAGATACAAGATTGAAGACTTCGTCTCGTGTCTGGATGGGACTCTACTTGGCGTGGAAGGCAAGCTAGGCAATACGGATATGTATATCTCCTCCTTTGTAACCGACCTTGTGTAACCCTAACCTCTCCGGTGTCTATATAAACCAGAGGGTTTTAGTCTGTAGGACAACATACAATCATACCATAGGCTAGCTTCTAGGGTTTAGCCTCTCTGATCTCGTGGTAGATCTACTCTTGTACTACCCATATCATCAATATTAATCAAGCAAGACGTAGGGTTTTACCTCCATCAAGAGGGCCCGAACCTGGGTAAAACATTGTGTCCCCTGCCTCCTGTTACCATCCGGCCTAGACGCACAGTTCGGGACCCCCTACCCGAGATCCGCCGGTTTTGACACCGACATTGGTGCTTTCATTGAGAGTTCCTCTGTGTCGTCGCCATTAGGCTTGATGGCTCCTACTATCATCGATAGCGATGCAGTCCAGGGTGAGACCTTTCTCCTCGGACAGATCTTCGTGTTCGACGGCTTTGCACTGCGGGCCATTTTGCTTGGCCATCTGGAGCAGATCGAAAGTTACGCCCCTGGCCACCAGGTCAGGTTTGGAAGCTTAAACTACACGGCCGATGTCCGCGGAGACTTGATCTTCGACGGATTCAGGCCTCTGCCTTGTGCGTCACACGGTCACGATGAGTACGATTTAGCTCTACCATCGGACAGTGTTCAGGAGATCGCACCGGTAGCCGCTCCGACCCTCAATTCGGAGCCAGTTGCACCTTCCGCGGACGGGTGGATGGACCCTGCCACGGAGGCCTTACCCTCAACGGCGATTGAGCCAAACATCGACCTTACCTTGCGCGAGAGCCGTGTTGATAAACTGCCGGATCCTTCTCCGGCCACGGACTCCAAACCGCCTGCGCCTGTTCCTATCGAATCTGATTGGGCGCCGATCATGGAGTTTACCTCCGCGGATATTTTTCAGCACTCGCCCTTTGGCAACATACTGAACTCGTTAAGGTCTCTCTCCTTATCAAGAGGATCCTGGCCGAACTATGTCCGGCAGGACTGGGATGCGGATGACGAAGAAATTCGAGACCCACCCACCACCCACTTATTAGCCACTGTCGATGACTTAACCGACATGCTCGACTTCGACTCCAAAGACATCGACAGTATGGACGACGATGCGGGAGACGAAGAGGAACCACTGCCCACAGGGCACTGGACGTCCACCTCATCACATGACGTATACAGGGTGGACACACCAAAGGAAAACGACGACGAGGAACAGAAGGACGCAACGAAGGGCTGTCCCCTCGAGAAGCAGTCAAAGCGGCGGCGTAAGCGCCACCCCAAATCCCGCCTCGACAGAAATAACAATCATACAGACCCAGCGTTAGAGCAGGGCGAACCACTGCCGGACCACGGCAACGCGGTGAATCAAACCGAACAAACCAACTCTGTCAAAGATAATAGTCCGGAGGACATAACACCGGACAGACACCCAGAGCAACAAAATGCCCATCAAAGGCTTGTTGCCACCGTGAGGAGTCTAAAAAGGCAGAAGCAAAGGGTCAAGGCTGCGCAAGACACACTCCAAATAAGATGGAGTAAAGTACTCAACACAGCAGCGAAGTATGGCGGTAATCGCCCCACCAAGAGCTACCCGAAGCGGAAGTTGCTACCTGAATTCGATGAGGAGGCCTTAGATCCCCCGCAGCCAAAAATTAAAACATCCACACGGCCGGATAGATGACCTCACGGCCAACATGGAGCGGCAAGCAACGCCGCACAGAAGCCAATACGTGATCCGCGCGACGGCTCGCATCAAAAGGACGGAGCAACTAGATCCATCTATGGACCGTGCAAGCGCGCTCCAGCAGACGATGCAACACACCAAACATACGAACACCATGGCATGCCCAGATACAGGGGCGCCGCACACCCCCTATGTTTCACCGATGAGGTGCTGACCATTAATTTCCAGAGGGATTCAAACCCGTAAACATAGAGGCATACAACGGAACAACAGACCCTGGGGTCAGGATTGAGGACAATATCCTCCATATCCAGATGGCTCGAGGAGACGATCTCCATGCCATTAAATACTTACCGCTCAATCTCAAAGGGCCAGCTCGGCACTGCCTTAAAATCCTCCCCGAAAACTCCATTGGAAGCTGGGAAGAGCTCGAAGACGCTTTTCGGGCAAATTTTCAAGGGACTTATGTCCGACCTCCGGACGCGGACGATTTGAGTCACATAACTCAACAGTCCGGAGAGTCAGCCCAAAAGCTTTGGAACATGTTTCTTACTAAAAAGAACCAAATAGTCAACTGTCTAGATGCCGAAGCATTGGCAGCTTTTAAGCATAGCGTCCGTGACGAATGGCTCGCCAAACACCTCGGCCAAGAAAAACCGAGAACAATGGTAGCATTAACAAGCCTCATGACCTGCTTTTGCGCAGGTGAGGATAGCTGGCTAGCCAGAGGCAACACCAGCGACCCCAGTACATCCGAAGCTAGAGATGGAAACGAGAAATCATGGCGCAACAACAATAACAAACGCCGGAATAAAGAAGACAACACGAAGGCACGGCAGTAAACGCCGGATTCAAAAGCTCTCGGCCAAGTCAGCAAAAGCCGCCCTCTAAAGGCGCCAGAGACGAACTGTCCAGCCTAAACAAAATTCTGGACCAAGTATGTCAGATCCATAGCACCCCTGGTAAACCCGCTAATCATACCCACAGAGAATGTTGGGTCTTCAAGCACTCCGGCAAGCTCAACGGCGTCACGGGGTCACGGGGTCACGATGAGTATAATTTAGCTCTACCATCGGACAGTGTTCAGGAGATCGCACTGGCAGCCGCTCCGACCCTCAATTCGGAGCCAGTTGCGCCTTCCGCGGATGGGTGGATGGACCCTGCCACGGAGGCCTTACCCTCAGCGGCGATCGAGCCGAACATCGACCTTACCTTGTGCGAGAGCCGTGTTGATAAACTGCCGGATCCTTCTCCGCCCACGGACTCCAAACCGCCTGCGCCCATTCCTATCGAATCTGATTGGGCGCCGATCATGGAGTTTACCTCCGCGGATATTTTTCAGCACTCGCCCTTTGGCAACATACTGAACTCGTTAAGGTCTCTCTCCTTATCAGGAGGATCCTGGCCGAACTATGTCCGGCAGGACTGGGATGCGGACGATGAAGAAATTCCCGACCCACCCACCACCCACTTAGTAGCCACTATCGATGACTTAACCGACATGCTCGACTTCGACTCTGAAGACATCAACAGTATGGACGACGATGCGGGAGACGAAGAGGAACCACTGCCCACAGGGCACTGGACGTCCACCTCATCACATGACGTATACAGGGTGGACACACCAAAGGAAACGACGATGACGAACGGAAGGACGCAATGAAGGGCTGTCCCCTCGAGAAGCAGTCAAAGCGGCGCCGTAAGCGCCGCCCCAAATCCCGCCTCGACAGAAATAATGATCATACAGACCAGCGTTAGAGCAGGGCGAACCACTGCCGGACCACGGCAACACGGTGAATCAAACCGAACAAACCAACTCTGTCAAAGATAATAGACCGGAGGACATAACACCGGACAGACACCCGGAGCAACAAAATGCCCATCAAAGGCTTGTTGCCACCGCGAGGAGTCTAAAAAGGCAGAAGCAAAGGCTCAAGGCTGCACAAGACACACTCCAAATAAGATGGAGTAAAGTACTCAACACAGCAGCGAAGTATGGCGGTAATCTCCCCACCAAGAGCTACCCGAAGCGGAAGTTGCTACCTGAATTCGATGAGGAGGCCTTAGATCCCCCGCAGCCAAAAATTAAAACAGCCACACGGCCGGATAGATGACCTCACGGCCAACATGGAGCGGCAAGCAACGCTGCACAGAAGCCAATACGTGATCCGCGCGACGGCTCACATCAAAAGGACGGAGCAACTAGATCCATCTATGGACCACGCAAGCGCGCTCCAGCACACGATGCAACACAACAAACATACGAACACCATGGCACGCCCAGATACAGGGGCGCTGCACACCCCCTATGTTTCACCGATGAGGTGCTGACCATTAATTTCCAGAGGGATTCAAACCCGTAAACATAGAGGCATACAACGGAACAACAGACCCTGGGCTCAGGATTGAGGACTATATCCTCCACATCGATATGGCTCGAGGAGACGATCTCCATGCCACTGAATACTTACCGCTCAATCTCAAAGGGCCAGCTTGGCACTGGCTTAAAATCCTCCCCGAAAACTCCATTGGAAGCTGGGAAGAGCTCGAAGACGCTTTTCGGGCAAATTTTCAAGGGACTTATGTCCGACCTCCGAACGCGGACGATTTGAGTCACATAACTCAATAGTCCGGAGAGTCAGCCCAAAAGCTTTGGAACATGTTTCTTACTAAAAAGAACCAAATAGTCAACTGTCTAGATGCCGAAGCATTGGCAGCTTTTAAGCATAGCGTCCGTGACGAATGGCTCGCCAGACACCTCGGCCAAGAAAAACCGAGAACAATGGCAGCATTAACAAGCCTCATGACCTTCTTTTGCGCAGGTGAGGATAGCTGGCTAGCCAGAGGCAACACCAGCGACCCCAGTACATCCGAAGCTAGAGATGGAAATGAGAAATCACGGCGCAACAACAATAACAAACGCCGGAATAAAGAAGACAACACGAAGGCACGACAATAAACACCGGATTCAAAAGCTCTCGGCCAAGTCAGCAAAAGCCGCCCTCTAAAGGCGCCAGAGACGAACTGTCCAGCCTAAACAAAATTCTGGACCAAGTATGTCAGATCCATAGCACCCCTGGTAAACCCGCTAATCATACCCACAGAGAATGTTGGGTCTTCAAGCACTCCGGCAAGCTCAACGGCGTCACGGGGTCACGGGGTCACAATGAGTACAATTTAGCTCTACCATCGGACAGTGTTCAGGAGATCGCACCGGCAGCCGCTCCGACCCTCAATTCGGAGCCTGTTGCGCCTTCCGCGGATGGGTGGATGGACCCTGCCACGGAGGCCTTACCCTCAGTGGCGATCAAGCCGAACATCGACCTTACCTTGTGCGAGAGCCGTGTTGATAAACTGCCGGATCCTTCTCCGCCCATGGACTCCAAACCGCCTGCGCCCATTCCTATCGAATCTGATTGGGCGCCGATCATGGAGTTTACCTCCGCGGATATTTTTCAGCACTCGCCCTTTGGCGACATACTGAACTCGTTAAGGTCTCTCTCCTTATCAGGAGGATCCTGGCTATGTCCGGCAGGACTGGGATGCGAATGACGAAGAAATTCACGACCCACCCACCACCCACTTAGTAGCCACTATCAATGACTTAACCGACATGCTCGACTTCGACTCCGAAGACATCGACAGTATGGACGACGATGCGGGAGACGAAGAGGAACCACTGCCCACAGGGCACTGGACGTCTACCTCATGAGATGACGTATACAGGGTGGACACACCAAAGGAAACGACGACGACGAACGGAAGGACGCAATGAAGGGCTGTCCCCTCGAGAAGCAGTCAAAGCGGCGGCGTAAGCGCCGCCCCAAATCCCGCCTCGACAGAAATAACGATCATACAGACCAGCGTTAGAGCAGGGCGAACCACTGCCGGACCACGGCAACACGGTGAATCAAACCAAACAAACCAACTCTGTCAAAGATAATAGTCCGGAGGACATAACACCGGACAGACACCCGGAGCGACAAAATGCCCATCAAAGGCTTGTTGCCTCCGCGAGGAGTCTAAATAGGCAGAAGCAAAGGCTCAAGGCTGCGCAAGACACACTCCAAATAAGATGGAGTAAAGTACTCAACACAGCAGCGAAGTATGGCGGTAATCGCCCCACCAAATAAGATGGAGTAAAGTACTCAACAGAGGAAGAAACTCTTCACCATCTTTTCTGGACCTGCCCTTTTGTAGCTCAACATTGGGACCTGATTTGCCCTTCAAGACAGCCAAATGCTTCAATTGTGGAAGCTTTTCTTGATCTCAAGCAGAAGTTACATGTACCTTTTTTCATGGAGATAATCATCCTTGCTTCCTGGGCTATCTGGATCTCAAGGAACAACTTGATCTTCCAAGCAGTACAACCTAGCATTCAGAAGTGCAAAGCTATTTTCCTGGAAGAGCTAAATCTTCTAAGATTTAGAATTAAGAAGAGTTATGCTGGAGTTTATTGTTCCTGGCTTGACAATCTTGTACTGTAATCCTAGACCATAGTTTTCTTTTTTTCTTTTTTTCTTCTTTGCTCTTTGGCTTTTCTCAAGCCTTTTGTATAGTGATACCTTTGTTTTCTCTGTTTTTTAATTAATAAAAATTGCAGTGGGGTTTTGCCCTACTGTGTACAGTCAAAAAAAATCGCCCCACCAAGATCTACCCTAAGCGGAAGTTGCTACCTGAATTTGATGAGGAGGCCTTAGATCCCCCGCAGCCAAAAATTAAAACGGCCACACGGCCGGCTAGACGACCTCACGGCCAACATGGAGCAGCAAGCAACGCCGTACAGAAGCCAATACACGATCCGCGAGATGGCTCGGATCAAAAGGACGGAGCAATTAGATCCATCTATGGACCGCGCAAGCGCGCTCCAGCGCATGATCCAACACACCAAACATCCGCACACCACGGCTGAAAGAACATGCAGTGCCCCATGTTTGGTTTTTGTAATTGATGACAATCTCTATGGACTAATGGTTGCCTTGAGTTATATTTGAAGGTTTTGTCCATAGGATTTTCTTGGAGTACATGTGTTTGTTTCAAGGAGAGTTTGTGTCGACCAAGGTGCTATTCAAGGAATTACCTAAAGATTGGTCTTGTGAGAGGTTGATCAAGACTAAGTTAAAGAGTGAATCAAGTTGATCAACCCACAAAGCGTAGAAGTTGTACCGAGAGGGATCAAGTGATCCCATGGTATGGTAAGCATTGTCAATTACGCTTTGTGTACTAACCCATGGTCTTCGTGGGGGTTCTTTGTGGGGTTAGGTTGCGGTGTGCAAGTTCAAGTGGAGCACCACGAAGAGATCAAATGCTTGAAGCTTGCTATCCTTTGTGGTGACAATGGACCTCTGAAGATGTGCGGAAGAGTATCTCACCCATAGTAGAGTATGGGGGAGCAAACAACTAGTCTTCATCGAGTCAACACAATCAAGAAAGGTTGTGGTGTGCAAGTTCAAGTGGAGCATCACGAAGAGATCAAATGCTTGAAGCTTGCCGTCCTTTGTGGTGACAATGGACTTGTGAAGATGTGTGGAAGAAAGGCTCACCCATAGTGGAGTATGGGGGAGCAATCAACTAGTCTTCATCGAGCCAACACAATCGAGAAAGGTGCTCCAACTTGAGGGAGTCAAGATCATCATCATCTAGCTCAAGTGGACCATGTGCAAGGCAAAGGTTTGCCCTTGATAGGTTTTCTATTTTACCGGTCTCATGATGGTAGTTGGGAGACCGAGTTATAGGATCGATTGCCATACTATCAAGGGGGGCTCTCGATGAGTAGCTTGATCGTATCGTCCATTGAGAGCTCAAACCATTGCATCCTTGCATCATCTTTCTTGGTTCTTGTTTGGTTCTCTTTGTGAGTCTTAGATCTTACGGTCATCTTGTTGACAAGCTTGAGTTCATCGAAAATGGAGTTCACTTGCATATTCTATGATGTTTTCGATGTTGGAGGTTTTGCCGATTCTTCTCGGTTGGAGGATTCTGCTGTTTTGATGCTACTCGTCGTCTTGTTTCCAACAAGCTTGAGTTTGCTCAATTCGGAGCTCATATGCAGAAGTTATGGCAGTTCTTCTTTTCTTGAGTGTGGTTTTTGTCAGGGTCCCAGTGGTAGTACCATGGTACCCAGTGGTAGTACCGCTGAGGGGTCACAAGCGGTAGTACCGCTCCGCAGCGGTAGTACCGGCGGTGACTCCGCAGCAATACTACCGCTGGCTTACCAGGTCCCTACCGGGTCGATTCGAGGGGTCTTTTTCTGTGTCGGATTGTGCGGTACCTCGCTACGGCAGTAGTGCGGCAGTACCGCTCCTTAGCGGCAGTGCCGCCCTTCCTCCGCAGTAGTACCACCCGGTTCCTTCTTTCCCTTTTCCCTTCATTCTGCGCGGCAGTACCACCGAAGGGAGCGGTAGTACCGCTGTCTCCTGCGGTACTACCGCCCCAAGGTTCATGTTTTGTTGCTCCTTTTCCCTGTTTCTTCCTGAGCGGTAGTACCGCTCGTCGAGCGGTAGTACCGCTCGTGTGCGGGCTGAGCACATAACGGTTGGATTTCCCCCCTCCTATAAAAGGGGGTCTTCTTCCCCAATGAACCTTATCCTTTGAGCTTGTGTTCTGCCCCCATTGTTGACCTTCTTCGAGCTTGCTAACTCTCAATCCCTCCATGGATTCTTGCTAGTTTTTGAGGGAAAAGATAGAGGAGATCTAGATCCACATTTCCACCAATCACTTTCTTCTCTATGTGAGGGGAACCCCTTGGATCTAGATCTTGGAGTTCTTGGTGTTCTCCTTCTTGTTCTTCCTCTCATTTTCCTCCCTAGCATTAGTTGCTTCGGTGGGATTTGAGAGAGAAGGACTTGGGCACTCTGTGTGCCCTTGCCATTGCATTTGGTGCATCGGTTTGAGTTCTCCACGGTGCTACGTGGAAGTGAAGTTTGAGAAGCTTATTACTCTTGGGTGTTTGGGCACCCTAGAGCTTGTTCCTCTTGGGTGCCTTGGCGCCCTAGACGGTTGGTGTTGTTCGGAGCTCAATCATTGTGGTGTAAAGCTTTGGGCAAGTCTCGGGATCTCCAATTAGGTTGTGGAGATCACCCCGAGCAATTTGACGGGTACCGGTGACCGCCCCCAAGGGTTACCAAAGTGTACGGGTTTGCTGACCACCCCCAAGGGTTGCCATTTGTACGGGTTCGGTGACCGCCCTCAAGGGTCCCTTAGTGGAATCACGGCATCTTGCATTGTGCGAGGGCGTGAGGAGATTATGGTGGCCCTAGTGGCTTCTTGGGGAGCATTGTGACTCCACACCGCTCCAAACAGAGATTAGCATCCGTAAGGGTGTGTACTTCGGGATACATCATCATCTCCGCGTGCCTTGGTTATCTCTTACCCGAGCGCCTTTACTTATCCACTTTACTTTGTGATAGCCATATTGTTTCTTGTCATATATCTTGCTATCTCATAGTTGCTTATCTTGCTTAGCATAAGTTGTTGGTGCACATAGGTGAGCCTAGTTGTTTTAGGTTTTGTGCTTGACAAATTAACCGCTAGGTTTATTCCGCATTTGTTAAAGCCTAAACCGTAATTATTTTAAAACGCCTATTCACCCCCCCCCCCTCTAGGCGACATCGACGATCTTTCAACGGCACGCCCAGATACAGGGGCGCCGCACACCCCCTATGTTTCACCGATGAGGTGCTAGACCATGAATTTCCAGAGGGATTCAAACCCGTAAACATAGAGGCATACAACGGAACAACAGACCTTGGGGTCAGGATTGAGGACTATATCCTCCACATCCATATGGCTCGAGGAGACAATCTCCACGCCATTAAATACTTACCGCTCAAACTCAAAGGGCCAGCTCGGCACTGGCTTAAAAGCCTCCCTGAAAACTCCATTGGAAGCTGGGAAGAGTTCGAAGATGCTTTTCGGGCAAGTTTTCAAGGGACTTATGTCCGACCTCTGGACGCGGACGATTTGAGTCACATAACTCAACAGTCGGAGAGTCAGCCCGAAAGCTTTGGAACATGTTTCTTACTAAAAAGACCCAAATAGTTGACTATCTGGACGCCGAAGCCTTGGCAGCTTTTAAGCATAGCGTCCGTGACGAATGGCACGCTAGACACCTCGGCCAAGAAAAACCGAGAACAATGGCAGCATTAACAAGCCTCATGACCCGCTTTTGCGCGGGTGAGGATAGCTGGCTAGCCAGATGCAGCACCAGCGACCCCAGTACATCCGAAGCTAGAGATGGAAACGCGAAATCACGGCGTAACAACAATAACAAACGCCGGAATAAAGAAGACAACACGAAGAGCACGGCAGTAAACGCCGGATTCAAAAGCTCTCAGCCAAGTCAACAAAAGCCGCCCTCTTAAGGCGCCAAAGACGAACTGTCCAGCCTAAACAAAATTCTGGACCAAGTATGTCAGATCCATAGCACCCCTGGTAAACCCGCTAATCATACCCACAGAGAATGTTGGGTCTTCAAGCAGTCCGGCAAGCTCAACGCCCTACACAAGGGGGAGGATACACCAAGCAAAGACAAGGATGAGCCTCTGAAGCAAGACACTGGGGAACAAAAGAAGTTTCCACCAGAAGTCAAAATAGTCAACGTGTTACACGTGATCAAGGGAAGCAAAGCGGCACTCCCAGAAAGATATGCCCAAGCGACTATCACCGTGAAGTCCTGCCACTGGTCGTCCCAAACGATCACTTTTGACCATCGTGATTACTCAGCAAGTATCAGGCGTGCAGGATGGGCTACCCTGGTATTAGACCCAATTATCGACAGATGCCACTTTACACGAGTCCTGATGGACGGTGGCAGCAGTTTAAACCTAATATACCAGGATACAATCCGCGAAATGGGGATAGACCCAACGGAAATCCGCCATAGAGACACTACCTTTAAAGGAGTAACGCCAGGCCCAGGGGCTCACTACACGAGCCCCTTGCTACTAAAGGTTATATTCGGCTTCCCCAATAACTTCCATAGCGAACATTTAACCTTCCACATTGCTCCGTTCCAAATTGGTTATCAAGCACTACTTGGACGCGAAGCTTTTGCTCGCTTTAATGCAATACCGCATTACGCTTCCCTCACGCTCAAGATGCCCGGTCCACGTGGCATCATTACAGTGAGCGGAAATATTGAGTGATCTTTGCGCGCCCAAGAGAACGCGACTGCCTTGGCAGCCGCACACTAAAAACGGCCTCACCAACTAAAGCATTCGATAGGTCGTCATGACCACGGACACGGTTAGACGAGTCTGGCGCAGCTATATGCAATTCATACCGGATTGAGGGCCACACCCCTATTACAAATACAAGGGGCTCAACGCACGCAGACAAGTGGCAATTTTTACTCATTTTTAATTATACATGGTTTCTTTCAAAACTACCTTTTTGCACGACAACTTTTTCACCTAAGTTCCTCTCTTTTACAGATGATCATCGTGCTACACCCGTCCAGGATATGGCACAACGGATACACAGGCACAGACGTGCAGCAGGGACCCGCTCCAAGGATTCTTTTTAGATTAAGACCCTGCGTAAATCTTTTTTACTGTCTCTTGTTGATACACATCCTTCGAATGCTCAGTACAATTGAGAAGGATGCTGACGTCTTGGCATGTGGCCACGTCAGAATAATGCACGTACCTGGACACAAGGGGCTTCTTACAAAGGGCACTATTTAGGTCCGGTTTATACCATAAAAGACCGAATACCTTAGGGAGTGTTCGGCGTCGCGAGTTTGGCCTTATATGCATTAGCTCCGAATCATGTCTTTGGTCAAATGTTGGGTTTTCTCGGCTCCTCTGTTTTGGTGCCTTACGTTCCGCTTTATCGGCTAAGGCAGCACCAGGAGAACTACTGCGATTGTGCCCTGGTTCATCCGGACGAGCACCTCAGTAGAGAAAGATGAAAACTGACTATCATGATATAGTGCAAGACTGGTAAACCACTCGATGACCTATCGGAATGTTGGAATTCCTCCGCTTTAACGAAGGGCCATTTTCCAGCCAGGCATGCACGCACCCCAAGAACAGGAGAGTGCGGAGCCACCAGGGGCTATCTAGTAGCCTCACCGTCACACTCCTATGGCTAAGTGAAAGTGTTAAAGCATTATAGTCCGGTTGCCTCGTTCGTTGCGCTATCACCTCCTTAATAGGACCAAGACATTGGGTTAAGTGTGAACACGTGATTTTTGTGAGCACCTTCGCATTATATGCGTGGGGGTTGAAGCCGACGACTGCAAGCTTTCAGGTTATATACATATGTACATAAACGGCCGCACAAGAGGCATCATATTACTTTCCGGCAAAAGTATAAACACAGCCTTACTACATTTCGTAAAAACATTGTGTTTACAATGGGAATACATGTCACTGAAACATAATATTCTTCAAGCACTGGGACTCTATCAAACGAGCACCCTCAAGAACCTCTTCAAGATAGTGCTCGGCAGCCACTCGGCCTATGGCCGAACCTTGCGCCGCAACAGTGGTAGAATCCATCTCCGCCCAATATGCCTTGACACGGGCAAAGGCCATCCGCGAGCCTTCTATGCACGCCGACCTCTTCATCACATTGATGCGCGACACCGCACCAAGGAACTGCTGCACTAAGCTGAAATAGTTGTTTGGCTTTGGCTTCTCTGGCCACAAATGATCTACAACGGACTTCATGGCGAGTCCGGACAGCCTATTAAGTTCGGCCCATTTGGCTAGCTGATCAGTCAAGGGAAGTGGACGCTCTGGAACGTTAAATTGCGACCAGAACAGCTTGTCCACTTCACAATCTGATTGATCTCGGAAGTATTCGACCGCATCGATAGAGCCTGCCGCCAAGTCCATATATGCGTCTGCCGAACTACACAGCCGATCTAGAGGGGCATACCGCGGATCTCCGAACTTCCTCTGCAGCAGAAAGGGCTTCCCAGCCGCAATATCCCCGGCTTCGCGCAGCTCCTCCTTCTTCGCCCTCATAGCGGAGCGAGTGTCAATCGTTGCCATCGTGGCCTTCTCAAGGTCTGCTGCCTTTACTCGGTTCCCTTCTTCAAGGAACCGGCAACGGTCGGCAGTGCCCTTTTAATTATATGGCCATCTTGGCCATCTTTACTTTGCTTTCGCAATGGGCGGCCTTCTCGGCTCTTAGCTCTTCGGCCGCCTTCAAAGCAGCCGCATTACTAACCCTCGCTTGTTCCTTGGCTCGGGCGAGTTCCGCCCGAAGGGTCTCCACGGTGGCTGCTCCGTCTGCAGTCACAACATATCAAAGATACTGGCATCATGCTGCTCTTATTATGTGACAGTCACCAGAAAACATTACTTACCCTGTGATTCGTCAAGCTGCTTGTTAACAAGCTCGATGTTGGCGTCTGCCGCATCCAGTTGCCGCTTTAATTTGGCAAACTCACTAGTCCGGCTAGCCACCGGAGCATCCACCACCTGATGTGAAGGCAGTCTAGTTATTGCCTGGGACTATGATCCTCTATTCGCCGCCGTAATCAACGACAACCAGAGTCTCAGGGGCTACTATCTACATAGGGCACACCTAACATGTGCAGTACTATCAAATATCATTTCACGTACCTCAAAGCCTGTCAGTAGACTCATAAAGACTTCATGTAATCCGCTTTCGGTGGACGAAATTCTTTCCATCACCGTACCCATTAGCATAGGTGTTCTTCTGAGATGGCCGCTCGCTCCAACAGCTCCCTCAGAACGTCTGACCGCATACCAGACGTTCTCGGACTCTTTTGTTTGCTCTCTTCGAGAGCCGGACGCTGGGGACTTCGGGTGACTATGGGATTATCTTCTGGCCTCACCGGATCCAGAGAGGCCCTTCGTGACGACACTTCGGGGTCGCCCGCTTCTTGAGCGCAGGAGTCCGGGGGAGGCGTTGCGCCCTCCATCATCTCCGGAAGAAGATCCCCTGAAGACGAGCTCAACTGAGAAGGGCTAAGACCCGAACTGCAGGGTATATGTGGCGGTTATTTTCCTCAGAAGAAAGGTAGTATACCTTCACTATTAAAGTGTTTTTTGAATCACTTACGACTCATTGGAGGGCTGATCCCCCCGCGGACTTTGTGTGGCAAGAGCACCCCTTGAGGAAGGACCCTCTGTTGGAGACTTCTTCTCTTGTTTGGAGGCCTCGGCTTCCGGATCCTTAGAAGCAGTCCTCTTCCTCCCCCGGTTATCCTCCTTTATGGGGACGCTCATTCCCTCAGTTGGAATTGGCAGCGATGGGGGCCCGCTTTCGCCCATATTATTCTCCCCTGTATCTTCCTTCGAGGGCTCCGGGCAAGGTGCGAGCTCGAGCATCTTTTCCAGCACCGGATTTTCCAAACCCTCAGGAGGGGGGCTGAACACCGAATCATCTTCGCCTTTGTTTGCCAGACCTTGTCAAAAAGCAATTTCTTAGAAATGACGTCATGATGAATAAAAGACGATGCGTTCGGCTAGAGGATTACTTACTTGTTCGGTGGCGCGGTTACTGCTCAGGCCCATGTCCTCGGTAGTATCCGGACACTCTATTTGAGGTCCAAAGAATGACTTGTACATTTCCTCGTGCGTCAGGCCGAGGAAACTTTGAATAGCACGCGGTCCTTCTGGGTTGAATTCCCACAAGCGAAGGGGCCGGTGTTTGCAAGGCTGGACTCGACGAACCAACATAACTTGCATTACCACAACCAAATTAAAATCTCCCTCGAAGAGATCTTGAATGCGGCTTTGCAGTATAGGCACGTCCTTGGCTGGACCCCAGCTCAGTCCTCTGCTAATCCATGACATTAGTTGTGGTGGGGGCCCGAGCGGAAAGCGGGGGCAGCCGCCCACTTGGCACTTCTGGGAGCCGTGATGTAAAACCACTCGTGTTGCCATAATCCGGACACCTCTGGAAAGGAACCTTTCGGCCACAGAGCTCCTGCCATCTTGTTTATTGACGCGGCTCCGGACGCTGCATGTTGCCCCTCGATCATCTTCGGCTTCACTTCAAAGGTCTTGAGCCACAGGCCGAAGTGAGGGGTAACACGGAGGAAGTCCTCACACACGACAATAAATGTCGAGATGTGGAGAAAGGAGTCTGGGGCTAGATCGTGGAAATCTAGCCCGTAATAGAACATCAAACCCCTGAAGAAGGGATCCAGAGTGAGGCCTAGGCCTCGGAGGAAGTGGGAGACAAACACAACTGTCAGGACCCCGATTCCAAGTCACATCGATCTAGCCGGTAACACCTCATATCACTTTGTGGCCTGACGCACGGTATTCCCACGGTGTCGCCTTACCATGGCCGGGGACCGTTTGCGCCTTTTGGCTCACGTATATGATAGTGTCACTAGCATCCATATGACAGAGAACCCGGGGCGACATGGCTAGTCGTGAATCCAAAGCGGCACTAACCTATGGGGACGCACATACATGAATCACATTGAGCATGTCGGTTGGCAGCGTGTGAATCCGGGTTGTAGCACTGGCTAACAGGACTCCGGGAACCCGGGCTGTAGCAGGCTAAGCAGGACTCCGGATGTCACCGCGTGACATTTCCCCGAAGGGACAGATACAGGAACAAAGTGAAACACATGCCGGCCAGTCAAGTGTCCTGAGCAGTAGTGCTGGGCTAACAGGACTCCGGTGAACCGGGCTGTAGCGGACTACTATGGCTCATGGAAGCACTAGACTACATTTCCCCATAAGAGAGGTTGCCAAGGATAAACAACTAGATTGTCAGATCCCACACATACCAAGCATTTCAACCATACACACAATATGCTCGATATGTGTAAATACAACATGGCATCACAACATAACTCTACAACTCAAGTATTTATTCATTAGGCTCCGAGGAGCGAGATATTACAAACATGGGTCTCATGACCCAACAATCATAGCATACAATTCAAGCACATGCGGAAGCTTAACATGTCTGAGTACAGACATCTACAAATGGAAAAGGCTAAGAACCCTGACTATCTACCAGATCCTGCCGAGGGCACAAGATCGTAGCTGAGGTATCAAGCTAAACATTGAAGTCCATGCGGAACTACTAGCGAGACTGAAGTCTCTCTGCAAAACATAAATTAAGCAAACTTGAGTACAAAGGTACTCAGCAAGACTTACATCAGAACTAACTACATATGCATCGGTATCGACAAAGGGGTGGTGGAGTTTAACTGCAGCAAGCCAGCTTTGACTCAGTGCTAACCTGAACTACGACTGCAAGCAACTCTTTTGAGGTGGCGCACACGAGTCCACATATTCACCATCTAATACACCACTATGGATCCGCTCCCGTCTCCCTACGAGAAGGCCATCCATATCACTCACACTTATCTTGCGAGTTTTACAGTATCCACTTTCACTTGTCTATGAACTATGCAAGGGGTCCAAGTTTCCATATCCGAGGAATCTGGCTATTCGAATAGATAATGATAACCTGCAGGGGTGTACTTCTTCACACACGCTCCCACCACTTACCGTCGTTTACACGACATGTACTCGGCAACCTTCAAGCGGAAGCCCAATGAGGGTGTCGGCCATGGCCTACCTAAACACTTAAGTCTCTAGTCCAGGTTTATCGCCTATTCGGGTTCCATCCGCGAGGAGATCCGGCCGGAGTTTCGCTCATAGACCCAAACGATGTGTGCAGGGTTCCCGAGACACCAAACGGGCGCCCGGTACACCGTGCCACAGTGTATCTACCGCATCATAGCCCACCCCTAGGGTCAGCGCTATGCACGGCCGCCAACACATATCCTACAAACACCAGAAACTAGTTGCAACTCCTAGATAGAGGACCAGGGCAGTTAATAAGTCGAGAGGGTCCATTGGTTTCGGGCCCAATGCGTGGTAGTAGCTGGTCATGGATCACAAACACATAACTCAGTTCCTAAGAACGGTTTCAATGAGAGAACCCACCATGGACTCCTACATGGCCTCTCACCGCTACCTTTACCAAATCGTGTTCACAAACTTAGCTCACACACAGTAGGACATGTTCATCACTGTTCCCATTCATCCCCGATGAATCAGACCTGACACAACTCTAAGCAATAGCAGGCATGACAAACAAGAATGAATGAGTAGGCACATCAGGGCTCAAACAACTCATGCTCATACTAGTGGGTTTCATCTATTTATTGTGGCAATGACAGGTCATGCAGAGGAAAGGGGTTCAACTACCGCAGCATGTAACAGTTGAATCGTTGTTGTCCTAATGCAGTAAAGAGAGCAAGAGCGAGAGAGTGGGATTGTATCGGAATGAACAAGGGGGTTTTGCTTGCCTGGCACTTCTGAAGATATTACAGTTCTTCATCGTGTCATCGATCTCGTCGTCGGAACCCGTCTATCGAGAGGGGACAAATACCGGCAACAGAGAAAGAACACAATCAATGCAATGCACAATATGATGCATGATCATGACATGTCAATATGCTGTGATTTGGGCTAATGCAACTAGTAGCAGAAAGTTGAGTTGATTTGAACTCAAGTTTCAAATTCAAATTCAAACTATGAATTCAAATAGTGCATTATATGTTTTGGACTAAACAGGAGGGTCAAAGTTGTTCAAACATGCATGAAAATGCCATAATCAGATTCCTTGATTTTTCTGATAATTTTTCATATATAATTATTTCATTTGGAGTTACGGTTGAATTTCTATGAATTTTAGAAGTTTTAGCTATTTTATGAAAATAAATAAATCATTTAGATTTATTTTAAATCCAGAAAAGTTTCATGACGTCAGCATCACGTCATCCTTGCGTCAGCTGGTCAAAGGCCCGGTCTAGGGTCAAACCTGACGGCTGGGCCCCACTAGTCAGTCTCATAGTTAACTATTTGGGTTAACTAAACTAACTAAACAACACTGGGCCCACTGGTCAGTGACTAACTAAACTAACTTAATTAAATTTAGCTCTAACTAACTGGGTTAGCCGGGCGAGGCCCACATGTCAGTGACTCAAGGGTCAAACAGAGGTCAACCTCGGGTCAAACCCGACGCTAACTGGGCTTTGACCCACTTGGGGCCTACTGTCAGCATCTCTTGAGGCCTAAGTGGCAGGGTTTAGCGCTAAACTAATGAAGCCACATCAGCTCACCGGAGTTACGTCAGCGGCGACCAGGAACGCGTCGGAAGTTCGCCGGAATGGTGCTAGGGGTGGTGGCTGGGTGTGCTGAGGGCACCAGAGGGGAGCCCTCCCTTGCGCGCATCCAGGAGAGGCACGCGGGAGGCGCGGGGTGGAATGAGCTTGCCAGAGTCGAGCTCGTGGCGGCGGCTGGTGTTCGGGCACCTGCGGGTTTGGCGTTGTGGTGCTTGGGAGGAGGAGCTGGTGGGTGAAATGTGCTCCTGGGGGTGTACTGAGTTCGGTGACGTGCTTGGTTTGGATGGAGGCCGGCCAAAACGACGACGGCGACATGGCCAGCGCCGGCGAGGTCTCGGTCTCGACGGGAATGAGAGCTAGAGCTCGAATTAGCACACGGGAGTAGGGGGAAATGGTTCAGAGGCTCACAGTGCATTGCATGGATGGGTCGGCAGCTCGGGGGAGGCTTTGGAGACGATGGAGTGGCGACGGCGATCGCCGGAATCTGAGGAGGAAGATGGAGCTGATGGCGGCGTTGTAGGGGCTCCCGCGGGGCGTGGCTCGGTAAGGAGGAAGAGGGGGTCGAGGCGGAGCCTCTGAGCGCATCGGCGAGGCGAGGCAGTGTCTGTGGCCATGGCGGTGCGCGTCGGCGGCGACGGCTGCGCTCGGCTATTGCGCGTAAGAGAAATGGAGGAGGGGGAGGAGCGAGGGAGAGTGCGAGGGGGTTCCAGGGGCGTGCGTGGCGGTGTTGGAGACGTCCAGGCGATGAGGGGAACCGGCACGAAGCAGGAGGTGGCCGGGCGCGTGCCGGCGTGCCTCGGCCACGCGCGCTGTCTATTGGCGCGGGGAGGAAAACGACAGGGGAGGCCAGGTGGGCTGGGCCAGCCACTTGGGCCGCCAGGTGGCTGCACAGGTGAGTTGGCCCAGGTAAGCTCTCTTTCTTCTCTGTTTTCTAAATTGTTTCTGTTTTCTATTTTTTGCAATTGTTTTGGGTTTAGTTTTAACACCAAACCATTTTATAAAATCCTAAAAATAATTATGTGACTAGAACTAAAATATCCCAAACCACATAAAATGTTCCAGAATTATTAGACATATATTAATTATATAAAGAATATATATATCCAATGCAACTAGTTATTGAATTAATTCAATGGCCCAAAATAAATGTTTCTGAGATACCAAAAACATTGGTTTGAATTTTACTTCTTGCCAATATTTTCAGAGACTAAGAGGAACATTTTCTTGGATTTCTTTGAAGACATTTTAATGTTTATTATTTTTGAAATGGTTTCTGAGGGTTTCAACAAACCTCAATTCAACTTTCAGAAATTTTAGACATGATGCATGAGTGCAGATGCAACTATTTCACTCAGGTACTCTAGGGCCGTGACAACTCACCCCTACTAAACAAGAATCTCGTCCCGAGATTTAGATCGTGAGGTAAGAAGACAGAGGGGGCACCAACTAACACAATCTTCTTGATCCAACTGCTCTCCTCGAAGATGTTGATTCATTGCATCATATTAATCTTGACATCTTTGCTTTCGAGATCTTCACCCAACACGACAAGTGAAAGAGAGGGAAGCTCTACAGGATTCGATCTTCACGAAGATCAAGCAAATCATGATCAACTCACGGAATGAGATGTAATAACATCTCTCGAACTCAGACACAGAACACACATAGAGAGGCATGGAAGAAACAGATGGCGAAAGTTCAATTTGGTAGGCAACAATTCCACACCTAAGAGGATGGTGGACAAAGTCAGAGTAGCGAGGGGTTAATTGCTATGATTCCATAATGGGGCACCTTAGGAAAGGTGACTCGTAGAATTATTCCCTTAAGTGGCAAAAAGAATTACTTTTGATTTACAAATCATTGAGACTCTTTATACCAGCCTAAGGCAATCACAATCGATCATTTGAAGGAGTTCAAAGAAATGACATACTTGGACTAGAAAGGATGACGTGTACTACCTTGTTGAAAACAACGCAATGGATGATTTTGCTTATCATCGGAAATGGATGGGACCCATGGTAAGTCCACTCTTGAAGATGATCCTGAACAACAACTACTGAGGTGCAAGCTGGGAACAAAATGCAAATGTTGGGAATGATTCTGGTAACTGGGTAAAAACTCAACAGTCGAGAGTGAGTCCATTGTTTGAAAAGGTTATAACATGACCGAGGAAACTGGAAGCAAATCCCAGTTAACGCCAGCGGTAAAACCTGGTGCTTGCGCGTGCCCTCAAGAACTTGAGCATCTCCATATTCATCAGGGTTTTACCAATATCCATGTCAAGGATCCTGGCAACACAACATACCACTATGATGAATGGTGATGGGTGATGCAGAAGCAAAGGAAGATAACACTTTCTCAGATTTCACCTTAGCTAGGCCAAGGGAACAAAATCTGGATGATCGTCCAAGAGACATATAGCACTCCACTTCTAATGTTCTCCTTGATGTGCTAGTGTATCCTATTCATAGATATGGTTTGATATATAGAACATCAAGTAAAAGATCGGACTTCGGGAGCACAAGAATCCGTACGGATTAACTGCGGAGGTAAATCCTACGAAATCCTCATGGGAAGGTGGCCAACTTTCTTCAATCGAGATACTATAATAATAGGTCTTCCGGCTGGATGTGTTGGCCATGACATCCACCTTACCGGTTATCGAGATACCAATATTATAGTTCTTGGAAAATGCTCCAACCATCATATCTGCCTGAGATTCAGATCTGGTTGGTGTCAGGATATTCCAGACTCATCGAGTCTAGAAAGGAAAATTAAAGTTTGCAACACAAATCGACGAGACGACGTTGCGAGATTCTCGGGAAATGAACTACGATAGCAAGCTCCAGAACATGAGTTGGTCCTGCTAAACACATGTGAACATGCTGTCCTAGACAAGCATGACCACATAGTAGTCTTATAGTAAAACACTACCGAGTTCAGATTGGGAACCATCATCGAGGATAACAAAGTCCTAACATAGATCATGACTAGCTCTTATGAAGGAACTCCTTCTTCTTGAACAAATCAATCAGTGGCTTGGTGTGCTAGGGATACGTATGGAATGAAGATGATCAGTCTATCAGACCATAGAATACTTTGCACGTGCATGACTGACTTGGGATGATTCCAGAGGAGGTAAAACAAGTCTTCTCAAATTCATGGCGGTAACTTGCATCAGGTGCACATGAATTAGAGGAACTCACTTCTTCCGTCCAACCATATGCTTCACGAACGGGTCATGAAGAAAATGCTTACACAAGTTTCCAACACTAGTGTAATGTTCAACCAAATCATGGAGGAGACCAAGATGCTGTCGATGGACTCAACAACAATTCATCCAGGTTTCTGTATAAATGGAACTCCACAATCATGTGAACAAGGTGTTAGCATTAGTCAGACCCTAAAGATATAATGGTGTATGCTCGAGGAACAACCACGAGTAAGACAACATTACGATTATCGTTGGTTCTGATTTGATTTGACGCTAGCCCATACTCAAATCAAGGGTTGGTTAAGACAATAGCACCGACAGCTGATCACGAGGATCAATCGATGAAGATGTCATCTTTCTCCAACTCACACACACCCACACACACATAAAGATATCCCTTAGCGATGAACTAGGTCAGACAAGCTTTTATCTTTCAACTCTCTAAGTTGTTGTTTAGCTTAACCAACCAGTTCAGGGGTATCTAACACAGATTCTTGGATAAGAGTGGTTTATTGGAAAACCAACTTGATCACGAACTCAACATAGCAGTCAGGTGACAACCTGGTAACACTTCCGAGAAGATATTCAGAAAATCACAAACCACCGATATGTTACTAAGCTCGAGAACAATCTTGCTTTTCAGAGCAAGATGATATGAATAAATAAGTAAGGGATTGAAGAATCCTAACTCATTGATCAAAGAGTGCACCGGAAATAAGGACAAGGTTGCACGATCAATCCTAGAGTAGTGTTTCGATAACCAACACGCTAAGAATGAGAGTATTGTCCATTAACTACCAAGCAACGGAGTTGCTAGGAATATTGCTTTCACACATCACGGTTCACTTGTCGGCATTCCGGTTATAATAACACGGAACTGAGGAATGAACAATGATGGCAAGAAGTATTACTGCATCAAGAATTCATAAGAGGTGGTGCAATTCCCATGACATTCCTGATATAAAGATGGTAATACCCCAAGGTAGAACAGAACAAAAACTAAATTGGCATTTTGATCTGTGGAATACAACTACTTTGACCCAATCCTAGAAGTGGACGAGGTACTGGAGTTTGTTTCTCCTAGTCATTCCGGAACAGAATGGCTTGATGGACCACAAGAATAATAGGCATCGATGAACACGAATGCACAACTATTCCTAACTATCAATTGATAGACTAGGGTCGGAATACAGCTGAGGAGGATCAACTCAAGGAACACATATCTTTCTGAGTTGTGGATGCACAGATTAGTATGTTGAAGAAAGCTCAACATATTTCTTCCGGATAACCCATGCAGAGAGGTAGGACTGGCAGAGTCACAATTATGAATGGAGAACTCCTCAAGAGTACTCTAATTGTGATCTTTTGGTTCAAAGAACTTCTGCCTTAATGGTTCATGGTATTTGGAAGAAGGAAATACCACGGACCTCGAGGACTGTCGCAAGGTTACTAATATCCTAAAGGAACGAGCAAACACTATCAACAGGAGGTAAATAGGGTGAATCTTGGGTTCAAGAACCCAGGAATGGAATACCTACTACTAAATGGCATCACGGGATGCTTTCGAGAATGGTGGCCAGAATCATCACACCGGGAACACAAAACATGGCTAGATTACTAGGTGACTCCCTAAACACCTAGGTCATAATAATAGCTCCAACATATATGTCGAGGCAATAGAATACCTCAACTGACAGGTAGTGTGATTAATCTAGCCCAAATGGACATCAGGAACAGGAGGAAGGGGTTTGCAAATGCATCAGACTACTTAGAAACCTGGGATGACTCGGACAGCATAACGAGTGTAATTGCTCGAAAGATTTGAGACAACCTGCAAAAATGGTGGCATAGCCACTCAACATCACAAACTCAAGGTTTTGAGGCCAGCTATGAACATATGGAAGTAGTAGGAACTGAACTGAGGCTTGAACTCAACAATCCTAGGCAACTACGGTTTAGTAACACGTCATCCTGAGAGATAGAAGAGAAGCCTAGTTCTTAACCCTGTAGAAAAGAAGAGGTTGACTCAGGTCAGAAGGGCATAAGGCATAAGGAGTAAAAGAGCCTTACGTTCCTTTCCACAATCAATTCCCTTACATAACTAAAGCATTTCTAGACTCGACTTCGACCAGTTTGGCTTGGTAATTCTACAGGCAGTCAGGCTCTGATACCAAAGCTGCCAGGACCCCGATTCCAAGTCACATCGATCTAGCCGGTAACACCTCATATCACTTTGTGGCCTCACGCACGGTATTCCCACGGTGTCGCCTTACCATGGCCGGGGACCGTTTGCGCCTTTTGGCTCACGTATATGATAGTTTCACTAGCATCCATATGACAGAGAACCCGGGCCGACATGGCTAGTCGTGAAACCAAAGCGGCACTAACCTATGGGGACAGGCATACATGAATCACATCGAGCATGTCGGTCAGCAGCGTGTGAATCTGGCCTGTAGCACTGGCTAACAGGACTCTGGGAACCTAGGCTGTAGCAGGCTAAGCAGGACTCCGGATGTCACCACGTGCCATTTCCCCGAAGGGACAGACACAGGAACAATGTGAAACACATGCCGGCCAGTCAAGTGTCCTGAGCAGTAGTGCTGGGCTAACAGGACTCCGGTGATCCGGGCTGTAGCGGACTACTATGGCTCATGGAAGCACTAGACTACATTTCCCCATAAGAGAGGCTGCCAAGGATAAACAACTAGATTGTCAGATCCCACACATACCAAGCATTTCAACCATACACACAATATGCTCGATATGTGTAAATACAACATGGCATCACAACATAACTCTACAACTAAGGTATTTATTCATTAGGCTCCAAGGAGCGAGATATTACAAACATGGGTCTCATGACCCAACAATCATAGCATACAATTCAAGAACATGCGGAAGCTTAACATGTCTGAGTACAGACATCTACAAATGGAGAAGGCCAAGAAGCCTGACTATCTACCAGATCCTGCCGAGGGCACAAGATCATAGCTGAGCTATCAAGCTAAACGTTGAAGTCCACGCGGAACTACTAGCGAGACTGAAGTCTCTCTGCAAAACATAAATTAAGCAAACGTGAGTACAAAGGTACTCAGCAAGACTTACATCACAACTAGCTACATATGCATCAGTATCAACAAGGGGGGTGGTGGAGTTTTGACTGCAGCAAGCCAGCTTTGACTTAGTGGCTAACCTGAACTACGACTGCAAGCAACTCTTTTGAGGTGGCGCACACGAGTCCACATGTTGACCATTCAATACACCACTATGGATCCGCTGTCGTCTCCCTACGAGAAGGCCATCCATAGCACTCGCACTTATCTTGCGAGTTTTAGAGTATCCACTTTTACTTGTCTATGAACTGTTATAGGCAACCCAGAAGTCCTTTACCACGGACGCGGCTATTCGAATAGTTTTATACCCTGCAGGGGTGTACTTCGTCACACACACTCTCGCCACTTACCACCATGTACACATCGTGTATCTCGGCAACCTTCAAGCGGAAGCCTGGCGAGGGAGTCAGCCACGACCTGACTAACCACACGAGTCTCTAGTCCAGGTTTATCCCCTATTCGGGTTCCATCCGCAAGGAGATCCGGCTGGAGTTTCGCTCACAGCCCCAAACGATGTGTGCAGGGTTCCCGAGACACCAAACAGGCGCCTGGTACACCGTGCCACGGTGTATCTACTGCATCATAGCCCACCCCTAGGGTCAGCGCTATACACGGCCGTCAACACATATCCTACAAACACCAGAAACTAGTTGCAACTCCTGGACAGAGGACAAGGGCAGTTAATAAGTCGAGAGGGTCCATTGGTTTCGGGCCCAATGTGTGGTAGTAGCTGGTCATGGATCACAAACACAGAACTCCGTTCCTAAGAACGGTTTCAATGAGACAACCCACCATGTACTCCTACATGGCCTCTCATCGCTACCTTTACCAAATCGTGTTCACACACTTAGCTCACACACAGTAGGACATGTTCATCACTGTTCCCATTCATCCCCGATGAATCAGACCTGACACAACTCTAAGCAATAGCAGGCATGACAAACAAGCATGAATGAGTAGGCACATCAGGGCTCAAACAACTCCTGCTCATGCTAGTGGGTTTCATCTATTTATTGTGGCAATGACAGGTCATGCAGAGGATAAGGGTTCAACTATCGCACCAAGTAACAGTTGAATCGTTGTTGTCCTAATGCAGTAAAAGAGAGCAGGAGCGAGAGAGTGGGATTGTATCGGAATGAACAAGGGTTTTTTGCTTGCCTGGCACTTCTTAAGATATTATAGCTCTTCATTGGTGTCACCGAACTCGTCGTCGGGACCCGTCTACCGAGAGGGGACAAACACCAAGAACTAAGAAAGAACACAATCAATGCGATGCGACAATATGATGCATGATCATGACATGGCAATATTCTGTGATTTGGGATAATGCATCTAGCTATGAATTATATGAAGTTGGTTTGAATACAAGATTCAAATTCAAACTCCATGTATGATTAGTTAAATGCCATTTATTTTTTTTGTCCAAAACAGAGGACAAACATTGTTCAAACATGCATGAAAATGCCATAAACAGATTCCTTGAATTTTTCTGATAATTTTTCATATATAAATTATTTCATTTGGAGTTACAGTTGAATTTCTATGAATTTTAGAAGTTTTAGCTATTTTCTGAAAATAAATAAATCATTTAGATTTATTTTAAATCCAGAAAAGCTTCATGACGTCAGCATCGCGTCATCCTTGCGTCAGCTGGTCAAAGGCCCGGTCCAGGGTCAAACCTGACGGTTGGGCCCCACTAGTCAGTCTCATAGTTAACTATTTGGGTTAACTAAACGAACTAAACAACACTGGGCCCACTGGTCAGTGACTAACTAAACTAACTTAATTAAGTTCAGCTCTAACTAACTGGGTTAGCCGGGCGAGGCCCGCATGTCAGTGACTCAAGGGTCAAACAGAGGTCAACCTCGGGTCAAACCCGACGCTAACTGGGCTTTGACCCACTGTGGGGCCTACTGTCAGCATCTGTTGAGGCCTAAGTGGCAAGGTTTAGCACTAAACAATGAAGCCACATCAGCTCACCGGAGTTACGTCGGCGGCGACCAGGAAGGCGGCGGAAGTTCACCGGAATGGTGCTAGGGGCGGTGGCTTGGTGTGCTGAGGGCACCAGAGGGGAGCCCTCGCTCGCGCGCATCCAGGGGAGGCACGCGGGAGGCGCGGGGTGGAACGAGCTCGTCGGAGTCGAGCTCGTGGCGGCGGCCGGTGTTCGGGCACCTGCGGGTTTGGCGTTATGTTGCACGAGAGGAGGAGCTGGTGGGTGAAACGTGCTCCAGGGGGTGTACTGAGTGTGGTGACGTGCTTGGTTTGGACGGAGGCCGGCCAAAACGACGACGGCGACATGGCCGGCGCCGGCGAGGTCTCGGTCTCGACAGGAATGAGAGCTAGAGATCTAATTAGCGCACGGGAGTAGGGGGAAATGGTTCAGAGGCTCACAGTGCATCGCATGGATGGGTCGGCAGCTCGGGGGAAGCTCTGGAGACGACGGAGTGGCGACGGCGATCGCCGGAATCCGAGGAAGAAGACAGAGCTGATGGCGGTGTTGTAGGGGCTCCCGCGGGGCGTGGCTCGGTAAGGAGGAAGAGGGGGTCAAGGCGGAGCCTCTGAGCGCATCGGCGAGGCGAGGCAGTGGTTGTGGCCACGGCGGTGCGCGTCGGCGGCGACGGCTATGCTCGGCGGTTGCGCGTAAGAGAAACGGAGGAGGGGGAGGAGCGAGGGGGTTCCAGGGGCGTGCGTGGCAGCGTTGGAGACGTCCAGGCGATGAGGGGAAGCGGCAGGAAGCAGGAGGTGGTCGGGCGCGTGCCGGCATGCCTCGGCCACGCGCGCTGTCTATTGGCGCGGGGAGGAAAACGACAGGGGAGGCCAGGTGGGCTGGGCCAGCCACTTGGGCCGCCAGGAGGCTGCACAAGTGAGTTGGCCTAGGTAAGCTCTCTTTCTTCTCTGTTTTCTAAATTGTTTCTGTTTTCTATTTTCTGTAATTGTTTTGAGTTTAGTTTTAACACCAAACCATTTTATAAAATCCTGAAAATAATTATGTGACTAGAACTAAAATATCCCAAACCACATAAAATGTTCCAGAATATTGGACATATATTAATTATATAAAGAATATATATATATATCCAATGCAAATAGTTATTGAATTAATTCAAAGGCCCAAAATAAATGTTTCTGAGATACCAAAAACATTGGTTTGAATTTTACTTCTTGCCAATATTTTCAGAGACTAAGAGGAACATTTTCTTGGATTTCTTTGAAGACATTTTAATGTTGATTATGTTTGAACTGGTTTCTGAGGGTTTCAACAAACCTCAATTCAACTTTCAGAAATTTTAGACATGATGCATGAGTGTAGATGCAACTATTTCACTCAGGTACTCTAGGGCTATAACAATAACGTTCTCGTTGGGTTCGTGAGTGGGGACGACCTGCCCTAGAGCAGGCAGCCAATGCGAAACCTCGGCGGTCAGGTATCTGTCCTCCCTCAACTTCTTGATATCCTCTTCTGTAACGGAGGAGGGCATCCATCGGCCTTGAAGGCTGGATCCGGGCATGATTGAAGATCCGGAGCACCTGACCTGGGCTTTGGGTGTTAGAACTCGAGGCGGGGGAAGGGTTCGATTGAGCACGGGAGGGACAAAGCGAAAACCCTATCCCTTTATAAAGAGGGAGAATATCAAGTGTCCTCTCCGTGGCCATTTGGACTTGCCTATAATCTAGGAGTCCTAGACACGGTTGGGTTACCCACGACCATATTAATGAGAATCCCATAATTAGGGGAACACGATCTCTGCTTTGACAAGACGTGTCAAGAAACTGCCTCGCGTTATGTGTGGAGCTGGTTGAAGAAAAACGGTTCGAATAAGCACCGGGCCATGGCATGATGTCATGTTGCCAAAACATGTCAGCAGATTAAGATTTGTGGAAATATTATTCTCCCTACGGTGGTATGTGGAACTTATTTTGCAGGGACGGACACTATCCTTATATTCAAAATTCTTCCGTGATGTATTCGGAGGGGGAACCCACCTTGCAATGCCGAAGACAATACTGCGCGTCGGACTCATCGTTATTGAAAGCCTGGTTCAGGGGCTACTGTGGGAGTCCTAGATTAGGGGGTTTCCAGATGGCCGGACTATACCAATTGGCCGGACTGTTAGACTACGAAGATACAAGATTGAAGACTTCGTCTCATGTCTGGATGGAACTCTACTTGGCGTGGAAGGCAAGCTAGGCAATACGGATATGTATATCTCCTCCTTTGTAACCGACCTTGTGTAACCCTAACCTCCCCGGTGTCTATATAAACTGGAGGGCTTTAGTCTGTAGGACAACATACAATCATACCATAGGCTAGCTTCTAGGGTTTAGCCTCTCTGATCTCGTGGTAGATCTACTCTTGTACTACCCATATCATCAATATTATTCAAGCAGGACGTAGGGTTTTACCTCCATCAAGAGGGCCTGAACCTGGGTAAAACATTGTGTCCCCTGCCTCCTGTTACCATCCGGCCTAGACGCACAGTTCGGGACCCCCTACCCGAGATCCGCTGGTTTTGACACCGACATTGGTGCTTTCATTGAGAGTTCCTCTGTGTCGTCGCCATTAGGCTTGATGGCTCCTACTGTCATTGATAGCGATGCAGTCCAGGGTGAGACCTTTCTCCTCGGACAGATCTTCGTGTTCGGCGGCTTTGCACTGCGGGCCAATTCGCTTGGCCATCTGGAGCAGATCGAAAGTTACGCCCCTGGCCACTAGGTCAGGTTTGGAAGGTTAAACTACATGGCCGATGTCCGGGAGACTTGATCTTCGACGGATTCAAGCCTCTGCCTTGTGCGTCACGGGGTCACGATGAGTACAATTTAGCTCTACCATCGGACAGTATTCAGGAGATCGCACCGGCAGCCGCTCCGACCCTCAATTCGGAGCCAGTTGCGCCTTCCGCGGATGGGTGGATGGACCCTGCCACGGAGGCCTTACCCTCAGCGGTGATCGAGCCGAACATCGACCTTACCTTGTGCGAGAGCCATGTTGATAAACTGTCGGATCCTTCTCCGCCCATGGACTCCAAACCGTCTGCGCCCATTCCTATCGAATCTGATTGGGCGCCGATCATGGAGTTTACCTCCGTGGATATTTTTCAGCACTCGCCCTTTGGCGACATACTGAACTCGTTAAGGTCTCTCTCCTTATCAGGAGGATCCTGGCCGAACTATGTCCGGCAGGACTAGGATGCGGACGACGAAGAAATTCGCGACCCACCCACCACCCACTTAGTAGCCACTATCGATGACTTAACCGACATGCTCGACTTCGACTCCGAAGACATCGACAGTATGGATGACGATGCGGGAGACGAAGAGGAACCACTGCCCATAGGGCACTGGACGTCTACCTCATCACATGACGTATACAGGGTGGACACACCAAAGGAAAACGACGACGATGAACGGAAGGACGTAATGAAGGGCTGTCCCCTCGAGAAGCAGTCAAAGCGGCGGCGTAAGCGCCGCCCCAAATCCCGCCTCGACAGAAATAACGATCATACAGACCCAGCGTTAGAGTAGGGCGAACCACTGCCGGACCACGGCAACGCGGTGAATCAAACCAAACAAACCAACTCTGTCAAAGATAATAGTCCGGAGGACATAACACCGGACAGACACCCGCAGCAACAAAATGCCCATCAAAGGCTTGTTGCCACTGCGAGGAGTCTAAATAGGCAGAAGCAAAGGCTCAAGGCTGCGCAAGACACACTCCAAATAAGATGGAGTAAAGTACTCAACACAGCAGCGAAGTATGGCGTTAATCGCCCCACCAAATAAGATGGAGTAAAGTACTCAACACAGGAAGAAACTCTTCACCATCTTTTCTGGACCTGCCCTTTTGCAGCTCAATGTTGGGACCTGATTTGCCCTTCAAGACAGCCAAATGCTTCAATTGTGGAAGCTTTTCTTGATCTCAAGCAGAAGTTACATGTACCTTTTTTCATGGAGATAATCATCCTTGCTTCCTGGGCTATCTGGATCTCAAGGAACAACTTGATCTTCCAAGCAGTACAACCTAGCATTCAGAGGTGGAAAGCTATTTTCCTGGAAGAGCTAAATCTTCTAAGATTTAGAATTAAGAAGAGTTATGCTGGAGTTTATTGTTCCTGGCTTGACAATCTTGTACTGTAATCCTAGACCATAGTTTTCTTTTTTTCTTTTTTTCTTCTTTGCTCTTTGGCTTTTCTCAAGCCTTTTGTATAGTGATACCTTTGTTTTCTCTGTTTTTTAATCAATAAAAATTGCAGTGGGGTTTTGCCCTACTGTGTACAGTCAAAAAAATCGCCCCACCAAGATCTACCCTAAGCGGAAGTTGCTACCTGAATTCGATGAGGAGGCCTTAGATCCCCCGCAGCCAAAAATTAAAACGGCCACACGGCCGAATAGATGACCTCACGGCCAACATGGAGCGGCAAGCAACGTCATACAGAAGCCAATACACGATCCGCGCGATGGCTCGCATCAAAAGGACGGAGCAATTAGATCCATCTATGGACCGCGCAAGCACGCTCCAGCGCACGATCCAACACACCAAACATCCGAACACCACGGCTGAAAGAACATGCGGTGCCCCCATGTTTGGTTTTTGTAATTGATGACAATCTCTATGGACTAATGGTTGCCTTGAGTTATATTTGAAGGTTTTGTCCATAGGATTTTCTTGGAGTACATGTGTTTGTTTCAAGGAGAGTTTGTGTCGACCAAGGTGCTATTCAAGGAATTACCTAAAGATTGGTCTTGTGAGAGGTTGATCAAGACTAAGTTAAAGAGTGAATCAAGTTGATCAGCCCACAAAGCGTAGAAGTTGTACCGAGAGGGATCAAGTGATCCCATGGTATGGTAAGCATTGTAAATTACGCTTTGTGTACTAACCCATGGTCTTCGTGAGGGTTCTTTGTGGGGTTAGGTTGCGGTGTGCAAGTTCAAGTGGAGCACGACGAAGAGATCAAATGCTTGAAGCTTGCTGTCCTTTGTGGTGACAATGGACCTCTGAAGATGTGCGGAAGAGTAGCTCACCCATAGTAGAGTATGGGGGAGCAATCAACTAGTCTTCATCGAGTCAACACAATCAAGAAAGGTTGTGGTGTGCAAGTTCAAGTGGAGCATCACGAAGAGATCAAATGCTTGAAGCTTGCCGTCCTTTGTGGTGACAATGGACTTGTGAAGATGTGCGGAAGAAAGGCTCACCCATAGTGGAGTATGGGGGAGCAATCAACTAGTCTTCATCGAGCCAACACAATCAAGAAAGGTGCTCCAACTTGAGGGAGTCAAGATCATCATCATCTAGCTCAAGTGGACCATGTGCAAGGCAAAGGTTTGCCCTTGATAGGTTTTCTATTTTACCGGTCTCATGATGGTAGTTGGGAGACCGAGTTATAGGATCGATTGCCATACTATCAAGGGGGGCTCTCAATGAGTAGCTTGATCGTATCGTTCGTTGAGAGCTCAAACCATTGCATCCTTGCATCATCTTTCTTGGTTCTTGTTTGGTTCTCTTTGTGAGTCTTAGATCTTACGGTCATCTTGTTGACAAGCTTGAGTTCATCGAAAATGGAGTTCGCTTGCATCTTCTATGATGTTTTCGATGTTGGAGGTTTTGCCGATTCTTCTCGGTTGGAGGATTCTGCTGTTTTGATGCTACTCGTCGTCTTGTTTCCAACAAGCTTGAGTTTGCTCAATTCGGAGCTCATATGCAGAAGTTATGGCAGTTCTTGTTTTCTTGAGTGTGGTTTTTGTCAGGGTCCCAGCGATAGTACCATGGTACCCAGCGGTAGTACCGCTGAGGGGTCACAAGCGGTAGTACCGCTCCGCAGCGGTAGTACCGGCGGTGACTCCGCAGCAGTACTACCGCTGGCTTACCAGGTCCCTACCGGGTCGATTCGAGGGGTCTTTTTCTGTGTCGGATTGTGCGGTACCTCGCTGCGGCAGTAGTGCAGCAGTACCGCTCCTTAGCGGCAGTGCCGCCCTTCCTCCGCGGTAGTACCACCCGGTTCCCTCTTTCCCTTTTCCCTTTGTTCTGCGCGGCAGTACCGCCAAAGGGAGTGGTAGTACCGCTGTCTCCTGCGGTACTACCGCCCCAAGGTTCATGTTTTGTTGCTCCTTTTCCCTGTTTCTTCTTCCTGAGCGGTAGTACCGCTCGTGGAGCGGTAGTACCGCTCGTGTGCGGGCTGAGCACATAACGGTTGGATTTCCCCCCTCCTATAAAAGGGGGTCTTTTCCCCAATCAACCTTATCCTTTGAGCTCGTGTTCTGCCCCCATTGTTGACCTTCTTCGAGCTTGCTAACTCTCAATCCCTCCATGGATTCTTGCTAGTTTTTGAGGGAAAAGATAGAGGAGATCTAGATCCACATTTCCACCAATCACTTTCTTCTCTATGTGAGGGGAACCCCTTGGATCTAGATCTTGGAGTTCTTGGTGTTCTCCTTCTTGTTCTTCCTCTCATTTTCCTCCCTAGCATTAGTTGCTTCGGTGGGATTTGAGAGAGAAGGACCTGGGCACTCTGTGTGCCCTTGCCACTGCATTTGGTGCATCGATTTGAGTTCTCCACGGTGCTACGTGGAAGTGAAGTTTGAGAAGCTTATTACTCTTGGGTGTTTGGGCCCTAGAGCTTGTTCCTCTTGGGTGCCTTGGCGCCCTAGACGGTTGGTGTTGTTCGGAGCTCAATCATTGTGGTGTAAAGCTTCGGGCAAGTCTCGGGATCTCCAATTAGGTTGTGGAGATCACCCCGAGCAATTTGACGGGTACCGGTGACCGCCCCAAAGGGTTACCAAAGTGTACGGGTTTGCTGACCGCCCCCAAGGGTTGCCATTTGTACGGGTTCGGTGACCGCCCTCAAGGGTCCCTTAGTGGAATCACGGCATCTTGCATTGTGCGAGGGCGTGAGGAGATTACGGTGGCCCTAGTGGCTTCTTGGGGAGCATTTTGACTCCACACCGCTCCAAACAGAGATTAGCATCCGTAAGGGTGTGTACTTCGGGATACATCATCGTCTCCGCGTGCCGCGGTTATCTCTTACCCGAGCGCCTTTACTTATCCACTTTACTTTGTGATAGCCATATTGTTTTTTGTCATATATCTTGCTATCTCATAGTTGCTTATCTTGCTTAGCATAAGTTGTTGGTGCACATAGGTGAGCCTAGTTGTTTTAGGTTTTGTGCTTGACAAATTAACCGCTAGGTTTATTCCGCATTTGTTAAAGCCTAAACCGTAATTATTTTAAAACGCCTATTCACCCCCCCCCCCTCTAGGCGACATCGACGATCTTTCAACGGCACGCCTAGATACAGGGGCGCCGCACACCCCCTATGTTTCACCGATGAGGTGCTGGACCATGAATTTCCAGAGGGATTCAAACCCGTAAACATAGAGGCATACAACGGAACAAGAGACCCTGGGGTCGGGATTGAGGACTATATCCTCCACATCCATATGGCTCGAGGAGACGATCTCCACGTCATTAAATACTTACCGCTCAAAATCAAAGGGCCAGCTCGGCACTGGCTTAAAAGCCTCCCTGAAAACTCCATTGGAAGCTGGGAAGAGCTCGAAGACGCTTTTCGGGCAAATTTTCAAGGGACTTATGTCCGACCTCTGGACGCGGACGATTTGAGTCACATAACTCAACAGTCCGGAGAGTCAGCCCGAAAGCTTTGGAACATGTTTCTTACTAAAAAGACCCAAATAGTCGACTGTCTGGACGCCGAAGCCTTGGCAGCTTTTAAGCATAGCGTCCGTGACGAATGGCACGCTAGACACCTCGGCCAAGAAAAACCGAGAACAATGGCAGCATTAACAAGCCTCATGACCTGCTTTTGCGCGGGTGAGGATAGCTGGCTAGCCAGATGCAGCACCAGCGACCCCAGTACATCCGAAGCTAGAGATGGAAACGGGAAATCACGGCGTAACAACAATAACAAACGCCAGAATAAAGAAGACAACACGAAGAGCACGGCAGTAAACGCCGGATTCAAAAGCTCTCGGCCAAGTCAACAAAAGCCGCCCTCTTAAGGCGCCAAAGACAAACTGTCCAGCCTAAACAAAATTCTGGACCAAGTATGTCAGATCCATAACACCCCTGGTAAACCCGCTAATCATACCCACAGAGAATGTTGGGTCTTCAAGCAGTCCGGCAAGCTCAACGCCGTACACAAGGGGGAGGATATACCAAGCGAAGACGAGGATGAGCCTCTCAAGCAAGACACTGGGGAACAAAAGAAGTTTCCACCAGAAGTCAAAATAGTCAACGTGTTACACGTGATCAAGGGAAGCAAAGCGGTAGAAAGATATGCCCAAGGGACTATCACCAGGAAGTCCTGCCACTGGTCGTCTCAAACGATCACTTTTGACCATCATGATTACTCAGCAAGTATCAGGCGTGCAGGATGGGCTGCCCTGGTATTAGACCCAATTATTGAAGGATACCACTTTACACGAGTCCTGATGGACGGTGGCAGCAGTTTAAACCTGATATACTAGGATACAATCCGCGAAATGGGGATAGACCCAATGAAAATCCGCCATAGCCTTCGTGGGTGGAGCCCTCCATGGACTCGCGCAACCGTTACCCTTCGTGGGTTGAAGTCTCCACCAACGTGGATGTATGATAGCACCACCTATCGGAACCACGCCAAAAATCTCCATGTCTACATTGCGTTTGCTCCCTCCAAACTCCTCCCTTTACCTTCATGTGCAATTGTTTTACATTCTGCTGCTATACTATTAGAATTGCATGCGTAGGTTGATTACTTGAATTGTGCTAATTTGCTAAAATCTGCCAAGACTTAAAATTGGGAAAAGGTTAGACTTTTATTTGGTCAAGTAGTCTAATCACCCCCCCTCTAGAATTACTTTTGATCCTACAAGTGGTATCAGAGCTTTGGTCTCCATTTGCTTTGATTTCCATAGCTTTTGGTGATCATAGCCTTGGTTTCACAACCTAGGAGAGTATGGCATCTAGTGAGGGAAATTACCACCGTAGAGGTCATTACTTTGATGGTACTAATTTTTCTAATTGGAAGCATAAGATGAAAATGCATATTCTTGGACATAACCCTGTTGTTTGGGCTATTGTGTGTATTGGCTTGCAAGGTGAATTATTTGATGGGAGAGAACCGAACCGTGAAGCTACCGCGGAAGAGTTGAAGATGTTGCAATACAATGCTCAAGCTTGTGATATTCTCTTCAACGGATTGTGCCCCGAAGAATTCAACAAAATCAGCCGTCTTAAGAATGCAAAGGAAATTTGGGATACTTTGATTGATATGCACGAAGGTACCGACTCCGTCAAGGAATCCAAATTCGATGTGCTTCAAAGTCAACTTGACAAGTTCAAAATGAAGGATGGTGAAGGTGTCGCTGAAATGTACACTAGGCTTGCTCTCATCACAAATGAGATTGCCAGCTTAGGAAGTGAAGAGATGACCGATAGATTCATCATCACGAAGATTCTAAGAGCCTTGGATGGAAAATATGATACCGTGTGCACATTGATCCAAATGATGCCCAATTACAAAGATCTCAAGCCAACGGAATTCATTGGAAGAATTGTTGCTCATGAGATGTCACTCAAGGATAAGGAAGAGCTTCACAATAAGTCAAGTGGTGCTTACAAAGCCTCATGTGATGCTCCCACGTCATCATGTGAGAAACAAGCCTTCAATGAAGAATTGAGACTAATGGTGAAGAATTTCAACAAGTTCTACAAAAGTAGAAGCAAGGAAAGAAGATCCAAGTCAAGGTCCTAAAGTGACAAAAGATCTTCAACTTGTGAACGTAATTTCTACAATTGTGGAAGACCCAGACACTACTCCATTGAGTGTACGGCTCCCTACAAAAGAAGAGAAGATTCTCCCAAAAGAAGAAGTAGAAGAGAAGAATCACCACTAAGAGAGAGAAGGAGTAGAGATGACCGTTATGAACAAAGAACATCACGAAGAAGCCAGGATTCGGAAAGGAAGGACAAATCATCAAGGAGATACACAAAACGAAGACATCAAGCTCACGTTGGTGAATGGGTATCCGGCTCCGACTCCGACAATCACTTCGAGAGAAGTTATCACTCCGACTCCGAATATACTCAAGATGAAGGTGTTACCGGTCTAGAACTTGTGTCAACCAACTCCTACGACATACTTGAGTCACCAAATGGAGGATTGGAAGATGCTTCATGGCTAACGGCCCAAAGGTATCACACCCCTAGTATGTTGATTCCAATAGTGATGAAGATGACTTGCTAGGTGATGATTAATTACTTGTTGACAATTCTAGTGATGAAAACTATGATGAACTTGCTATTAATCGTGCTAATCAAGATAAAACAAATGACGATGATAAGAAGGAGATTGAGCATCTAACTAAAGAACTAAACACTCTTAAGTTAGCTCATGAAACTACCTTGGAAACTCATCGAGATCTTTTAAAGACTCATGAGAAGTTACGCTTCGAAAAGCTCAACCTTGAGCAAGAGCATGGGTTCTTAAAAGCACACAATAACGATCTTCGCAAGAAAAGTTCTTCTTACATTGCCAAGCGTTTACTCTTGTCTACTTACATGCCACAAGTTAAATCTAGCAACAAGAGTAAGAAAAATTCTTCTTCTAGTAGTAAGAATAATCATGCCAACACCAATGATGTTGCTTCTAGTAGTTCTCTTGATTCCACTAAAGATTCTCTTAGCCAAGTTACACTTGAGCAAGAAAATAGCTTATTGAAGGGAATTATAGAGAAAGGTGTTTACAAGAGCCTTGCTGGAAGTAAGCAATTTGAGGAAATTGTATGCAAGCAAGGAAGACACCGGAAGAATCAAGGTGTTGGTTTTCAATGAAAGTTTAATGCCAATGGAGTTGAGTGGGAAGAATATCAATACCCCAAGACGAAGTTTATTCCTCAACAAGAGAAGTATGTTCCTACTTCTTTCCAAGGAACACAAGCTCAAGATGATCTTCCACCACAAGACCACAAGCAAAAAAGGCAAGGACAACCTTCAAGAGGAGATTGATGCATTTGAGGAAGCTCCCAAAGCCTTGGTCAAGTGGGTTCCCAAGACTACATCAAGTTCTACTTCATCAAGTACGACTACAACTCCAAGGATTCCCATCAAGATGGTGTGGATCCCGAAGAAAAAGAACTAGAGAGTTCTTGAGGGTGACTCCGCCAACATACTACAATCATATCATTTTGGCAAGGACAAGTGCAAACAACTTCCATATCTTGCACTAGTTGAAGGAGTCACAACCCCTCCTGTTGGTAAGACAAGGGACAAGGTAACCTAATGCTTTCATGGACATCACCTTATGTGAACATCACTCTATGTCTATGGATATCCTTGTTTGTTCCTTGTGGGACTAACCCGTGTAGGTATTGAAAGTGCAACTCACTCTAATGGATTGCTCCAAATGATCTACATCAACATTGAGCATCTACATCTTCAACACCTACATGAAGTCGTCATCGACAAAACCCAAGGTTAGTTCATCCCTCTTAAGGGGGATATCACATCTAGGGGGAGCTTCACTCTAATCAATTGAGCTAAGGCAACTCTAATGGTGTGAACACAACGATGCTTTATGTAAAAGTGGCAACGCCACTTATGCTTAAACGATGAGTATGACCTATGATCAAATGTTCTCATTTGACTCCTCAGTCAATATACTCATATATAGATGACCTAGTCATCGCCAATTGCCTGATAGATGCTAGAGTGTCCATGGAGATCGCCTACTTCGTGAAGATCTACCCTAGTGAGGCAAGTCCTTCGTGGGCGATGGCCATGGTGGTATAGACAAGGTTGCTTCTTCGTGGACCCTTCGTCGGTGGAGACCTCCGTGTACTCGCGCAACCGTTACCCTCCGTGGGTTGAAGTCTCCATCAACGTGGATGTATGATAGCACCACCTATCGGAACCACGCCAAAAATCTCCGTGTCTACATTGTGTTTGCTCCCTCCAAACTCCTCGCTTTACCTTCATATGCAATTGTTTTACATTCCGCTGCTATACTCTTAAAATTGCATGTGTAGGTTCATTACTTGAATTATGCTAAGTTGCTAAAATCTGCCAAGACTTGAAATTGGGAAAAGGCTAGACTTTTATTTGGTCAAGTAGTCTAATCACCCCCCCCCCTCTAGACATACTTTTGGTCCTACAAGTGGTATCATAGGTTTGGTCTCCATTTGCTTTGATTTCCATAGCTTTTGGTGATCATAGCCTTGGTTTCACAACCTAGGAGAGTATGGCGTCTACTAAGGGAAAATACCACCGTAGAGGTCCTTACTTTGATGGTACTAATTTTGCTAGTTGGAAGCATAAGATGAAAATGCATATTATTGGACATAACCCCGCCGTTTGGGATATTGTGTGTATTGGCTTGCAAGGTGAATTCTTTGATGGGAGAAAACCGAACTGTGAAGCTACCGCGGAAGAGTTGAAGATGTTGCAATACAATGCTCAAGCTTGTGATATTCTCTTCAACAGATTGTGCCCCAAAGAATTCAACAAAATCAGCCGTCTTGAGAATGCAAAGGAAATTTGGGATACTTTGATTGATATGCATGAAAGTACCGACTCCGTCAAGGAATCCAAATTGGATGTGCTTCAAAGTCAACTTGACAAGTTCAAAATGAAGGATGGTGAAGGTGTCGCTGAAATGTACTCTAGGCTTGCTCTCATCACAAATGAGATTGCCGGCTTAGGTAGTGAAGAGATGACCGATAGATTCATCATCAAGAAGATCCTAAGAGCCTTGGATGGAAAATAAGATACCGTGTGCACATTGATCCAAATGATGCCCAATTACAAAGATCTCAAGCCAATGGAAGTCATTGGAAGAATCGTTGCTCATGAGATGTCACTCAAGGATAAGGAAGAGCTTCACAACAAGTCAAGTGGTGCTTACAAAGCCTCATGTGATGCTGCCACATCATCAAGTGAGAAGCAAACCATCAAAAAAGAATTGAGCTTAATGGTGAAGAACTTCAACAAGTTCTACAAGAGTAGAAGCAAGGAAATAAGTTCCAAATCAAGGTCCTACAATGACAAAAGATCTCCTAGTCGTGAGAAAAATTGCTACAATTGTGGAAGACCCGGACACTATTCCAATGAGTGTATGGCTCCCTAGAAAACAAGAGAAGATTCTCCCAAAACAAGAAGTAGAAGAGAAGGATCACCACCAAGAGAGAGAAGGAGTAGAGACGACCGTTATGAACGAGGAACATCACGGAGAAGCAAGGATTCAGAAAGGAAGGACAAGTCATCAAAGAGCTACACAAAACGAAGACATCAAGCTCATGTTGGTGAATGGGTATCCGGCTCCGACTCCGAGAATTACTCCAAGAGAAGTTATCACTCCGACTCCCAATATACTCAAGATGAAGGTGTTACCGGTCTAGCACTTGTGTCAAACAACTCCTACGACAAATTTGACTCACAAAATGAAGGAATTGGAAGATGCTGCATGGCTAAAGGCCCAAAGGTATCACACCCCGAGTATGTTGATTTCAATAGTGATTAAGATGATTTTCTAGGTGATGATGATTTACTTGTTGACAACTCTAGTTATGAAAACTATGATGAACTTGCTATTAATCATGCTAATCAAGATAAAATGAATGACAATGATAAGAAGGAGATTGAGCGTCTAACTAAAGAACTAAACACTCTTAAGTTAGCTCATGAAACTACCTTGGAAGATCATCGAGAACTTTTAAAGACTCATGAGAAACTACTCTTTGAAAAGCTCAATCTTGATCAAGAGCATGAGTTCTTAAAAGCGATCAATGATGATCTTCACAAGAAAAGTTCTTTTTACATTGCCAAACGTTTATTCTTGTCTACTTACAAGCTACAAGTTGAATCTAGCAACAAGAGTAAGAAAGATTCTTCCTCTAGTAGTAACAACAATCATGCTAAATCCAATGTTGTTGCTTCTAGTAGTTCTTAGCCAAGTTACATTTGATCAATAAAATAGCTTATTGAAGGGAATTGTATAGAAAGGTGTTTACAAGAGTCTTGCCGGAAGCAAGCAATTTGAGGAAACTGTATGCAAACAAGGAAGACACCGGAAGAATCAAGGTGTTGGTTTTGAACGAAAGTTCAATGCCAATGGAGTTGAGTGGGAAGAAGATCAATACCCCAAGACAAAGTTTGTTCCTCAACAAGAGAAGTATGATCCTACTTCTTTCCAAGAACAGAAGCTCAAGATGATCTTCCACCACAAGGCCACAAGCTAAAAGGAAAGGACAAGCGTCAAGAGGAGATTGATGCATTTGAAGAAGCACCTAAGGCCTTGGTCAAGTGGGTTCCCTAGACTACATCAAGTTCCACTTCATCAAGTACGACTACAAATCCAAGGATTCCCATCAAGATGGTGTGGCTCCCTAAGAAGAAGAACTAGAGAGTTCTTGAGGGTGACTCTGCCAACATACTTCACTCTTATCATCTTGGCAAGGACAAGTGCAAACAACTTCCATATCTTGCACTTGTTCAAGGAGTCACAAACCCTCTTGTTGGTAAGACAAGGGACAAGGTAACCTAATGCATTCATGGACATCATCTCATGTGAATATCACTCTATGTCTATGGATATCCTTGTTTGTTCCTTGTGGGACTAACCCGTGTAGGTATTGAAAGTGTAACTCACTCCAAAGGATTGCTCCGAATGATCTACATCAACATTGAGCATCTACATCTTCAACACCTACATCCAATCATCATCGACAAAACCCAAGGTTAGTTCATCCCTCTTAGGGGGGATATCACATCTTGGGGGAGCTTTACTCTAATGAATTGAGCTAAAGCAACTCTAATAATGTGAGCACAATAATGCTTTATGTAAAAGTGGCAACCCCACTTGCGCTTAAAGGATGAGTATGACCTATGATCAAATGTTCTCATTTGACTCCTAAGTAAATATACTCATATATAGATGACCTAGTCATCGCCAAATTGCTTGATAGATGCTAGAGTGATTGTGCATGCTTTGTCACATATTTCATTTGTCATTTTATTGTGTGAGCATGTTGGATGCATAATTTACTCATTCGAGGACATCCATTTTTTGCTTTGATTGTTTGGATTTTTCTCTTTTGCCAACTGGATGGACAAGAATGCCTAAGAACTCCCACTAGCTATCTATGCTTTTCTCGTCTCAAACTCTATTCATGCTACATCACAAAGTTTGATCAAGTCAGATTTGAACCACTCTGTGTGAGGAGCACTTGGAGTCCCCGATTCATCATAGACTTAAACTTCCAAAACCTCTTTGTGTATTTCGGTATGATCGAGTCATCCATTTCAGTCACACCGAGATCACTAAGTTGATCTAGGTTTTCAATCTCGGTGCAAACGATTTGAACTTTTCGGTCACACCGAGTTGCAGTAACCGCTTGCGATTCTGCATCTCAGTGCCACCGAGTTGTTCCACTCGGTCACACTAACAGGGTCGGGATATATAAACCCACGGGTGAGATTTTGGAAATTTCTTCGAAACCTCTCAGCCCGCGCGTATCCTGCTTTGCCGCCTTGGGTCTCTGGATCATCTTCTTGCAGCCAGTGACCTCCCGCCACTGGTTTCCATCGCCGTCAATGGAATTCTGCCGCTCCATTGCCGCCGTAGCGAACTCCGCCGAACTAGGGTACGAGTTCGATCCTTTGTGCTATTCTTTTAACTCCGATTCATAGCACATTAATTTTCCATGATCATGACCACGTATGCAAACACTCTATCCACTGAAAACTTCCTTTAGATTAATTGGATTTGAAAATTTAGGGTTAGGTCTCCACCGGACACATCTTGGACCGACCGAATTGTAGAAATCAGTCTCACCGATTTGGCTTAGGCCATAGCACACGCATTTTCGGTCTGACCGAAAATTGCAAATCGGCGTGACCAAGTTTGATTCTCTATGAAACCCTAGCAGTCTCGGTGCCACCGAACTGTGACTCGGTCCGATCAATTTCATTAGTTTAGGTTCCAAAAGCTACTTCTATATCACCGAGTTTACAAATCAGTAGCTCCGAAATGCTTTCTATTAAGAAGTAAAACTAAGTTTTTAAGTCATCTATTTTGCAAAAACTCTGCACTTTGTGATGCTCATCCACTCTACCTCATCTATATCTATTCACAGGGTCTGCTGTCAGTAAGTTTGCAGAAATGTCTGATCAAAGCGACAACCAGAACAGGTCTGAAGAACAGGTGCAATTGAGTGAGGGCACTAGTCCCTCTAGAACTTCTGATGAGGGCAGCAGGAGCACACCAAGTAACTTGCCCAAGGCAGCCACCAGGTCAAGGAAGAAGAAAACCTCAGATTCTGAAGATGAGGACTATGTGGCTGTTGAGGAGGAAGTCAGCTCCAGGAAGATGGTGCTGAAAAAGGAATACGGCACAGTTGCATCAACTAAGCCTGGCTTGCATAAGAAGGTTCCTGCCAAGAGGGTGTCAACCTTAAAGGTTAGAGCCTCAACTGCTGAAACCTCCAAGCCGACTGAAGAGGCTATTGGAGAAGGAAAGAAGAGGAAGGAAAGGGTCAAGAAGACCACTGACAAAGTGCTTGGTAGATCCTCCATTATGAGAGATCCAAAAGAAGAGGAAGAAGAAGAGGATGCTGCACCAGCTCCCAAAGCTCAGAAGCTCATGGTAGATGCTATCAAATCAGGGGCTGCTCCATCAAAGCCCAAATCTGCTCCCAAGGCTGCTACTCATAAGCCTTCTGCACCCAAGAGGAACACTAGAAATATTCCTGCAACAGAAAAGAACAAGGCTCCAGTTCCTCAAGCTAAAGAAGAGGAAGATGATTCACTTGTTTTGAGGAAGTTGAAGTCCAAAATTCTTGACCATAATGATGCTCATCCAGTCGCTGAGGACATTCACATCAGAAAAGATGCTGGACTGAGATTGTGGAGACAGTCTGATCCCTATGCTGTTAGGAGGAGGACTGCAGTTGACTACATGTTTCATACAAAGCAACAACAAGACTTCTATGAGACAATTTTGCTTGACAAGAAGCCCATTGTATGTGACATGAAATGGGTGGATTCGGAATACATCCAAGAGAATGAAGATCACTTCCCAGGAGTATATGATAGCTTCAAGGCATGTGGAGTAGATGAGTTTGTTGGACAAAAGCTCACGATATGGAATGATGAGCTGATCATGCAGTTTTACTCCACTGCCCACTTCTATCCAGATGGAAGAATAGTATGGATGTCTGAGGGTACAAGGTACCAATCCACTATTGAGGAATGGGCCAAACTGATCAATGCCCCCGAAGAACATGAAGATGACTTGGATGTGTATGCCACCAAGAAGAAAGACCACAACTCCATGGCAAACATGTACAAAGAGATCCATGATAAAGCTTTGGAGACACACAAGCTTGGATCTGTACATTTCCTATTGTCTGGTCTGCCTACCATCAACTGGATCTTAAGGTACACATTGCTAACCAAGTCAGGAGATCACAAGATGATCAAAGGACACTCCATCAACATGATGCAGATCTTTGATGTCCCTTAGAAGTTCAAGGTTATGATTTTGATTGTAGAGACAATTAAGAGGACTGCTGCTGATCTAAAGAGAGGTTGTGGGTATGCTCCACACATTCAGGAGCTCATCAACTCCAAGATGGGCACATGAACTTATCTGCTAGACAAGGAGCATCTACCCTTACATCCTGAATTTGAAGACAACATTGTTGTGATGAATGAGGAGGAACCATCATCAGCTCAAGTCCAGGAGAAGAGAGCCAAGGCAAAGGCTGAGAAAGCTGCCAAGATGCCAAGTGTTAAAGAAGCATCTCAAGTTTTCCTGAAGAGCAAGCAAGATCAATTAGGCTATCTGATTCAAGCTACACTGAGGATTGAGAAGGGCTTGGCCACCCTGATTCAGAATCAGGAGAGCCTAGAGAGGATTGTTGAGACAAAATTCTATGATCTTCACCTGAAGGTAACTGAGATACAGACTGCAATTGAGCAGCTTCAGGAGGAAGCAGAGAAGAGGAGAGGAAAGGCAACTACTGATGCTTTTCAGTGTGTGCCACGAGGTCCGAGGTCTGCTGCAGTGCCAGTTTTAGATGCTAGAGCTACAGTGTCAGCACCAGCAACTACAGCTCCAGTGCCACCTCCAGCACCCACTCCACCATCTCCAACTACATCGACAGATGCCTTGTCCTTGGAGTTCTCTCTACACCACCTCCCGACGACCAAGCCTAAGAGACGTATAGCACTATGCATTTTCAAACTTTTTGGTAACTTGTTGCCAAAGGGGGAGAAATATGTATAGATCATAGGCTTAGAGAGAGAGTGTGTGTGTTGCTTTTATCTCTCTTGCTTTTGGTTGAACCTTTTATTGTGTGAGATACTTTATGTCCTTCTGAGATACTTATGTGATCATTTGGGTGATCATTTGCTACCTTAATGCTTGTTTGGATGATACTATCTTTTATATATCATATATGATCATACACTTGCTTGGTGATGAGTGCATGCTTTTAATTTCTATCATTTTGAGCACTCCACCAAGATGTATGTGACATGGAAGAGTAACCCATGATCCTAATCGATTGTGGATTTGCATTCAAAAGAAAATCTTAAATATTGCACAAATTTAGGGGGGAGCTCTTGCTTATCACATACTTCTCAAAGCGGCGATGTTTTTCAATCTTATGATCATTTGTCGAAGCATTGATCTATTGTTGTCATCAATTACCAAAAAGGGGAGATTGAAAGTGCAACTATCCCTGGGTGGTTTTGGTAATTCCTAACAACATATAGCTTATTGAGCTAATGATATTTCAAAATAAATATTTCAGGAAAGCTCAATGATTCGCATGGCATGGATTAGAAAGTGGACCCCTCAAAATGCTTGGGACAAAAGATTGGCTCAAGCTCAAAGCACAAGACCCTATATTTTACTTTTAGTAATCCAAGATCACATTGAGTCCATAGGAAAAGCCAATACTATTAAAAGGGGATGAGGTGTTGCTTAATGAGTTACTTGCTCAAAATGCTTAGTGATATGCTCCAAAAACCCTCAACTACTTTCTCATATCCACATATGTCCCAAACCAAAAGTCAAACTTGGCCCCACCGAAATCTTCTATCCGGAGCCACCGAGTTCAATTGACATAGCCACTACCACAAACCCTATTCACTTCGGTCTCACCGATAGGGATCTCGGTCTCACCGAGATGGGATTGCAACCTCTCTGTTTCCCTTTGTAACGTTTCAGTCTAACCGAGATGAGCGATCGGCCACACCGAGATTGCAATGCAAACTCTCTGTTTCCCCTTCGTAATGTTTCGATCTAACCGAGATGAGCGAATAGGTCCCACCAAGTTTGCCTGACCAACTCTCTATTTGTCTATTACCAAAATCGGTCCCACCGAATTTGTGTAATCGGTCTCACCGAGATTACGTTATGCCCTAACCCTAATGGAATCGGTCCCACCAAGTTGACATGTCGATCCCACCAAAAATCCTAACGTTCACATTTTGAACTAGATCGGTCTGACCGAGTTTTATAATTCGGTCCCACCGAGTTTCGTGATTTGTGTGTAATGGTTAGATTTTGTGTGGAGGCTATATATACCCCTCCACCCAATCTTCATTCGAGGAGAAAGCCATCAGAACATGCCTATACTTCCAACATACATTTTCTGAGAGAGAACCACCTACACTTGTGTTGAGGTCAAGATATTCCATTCCAACCACATAAATGTTGATCTCTAGCCTTTCCCAAGTTGATTTCCACTCAAATCATCTTTCTACCAAATCCAATCCTATGAGAGAGAGTTGAGTGTTGGGGAGACTATCATTTGAAGCAAAATAGAAAGGAGTTCATCATCAACACAACATCTATTACCTTTTGGAGAGTGGTGTCTCCTAGATTGGTTAGGTGTCACTTGGGAGCCTCCGTCAAGATTGTGGAGTTGAACCAAGGAGTTTGTACGGGCAAGGAGATCGCCTACTTCGTGAAGATCTACCCTAGTGAGGCAAGTCCTTCATGGGCGATGGCCATGGTGGGATAGACAAGGTTGCTTCTTCGTGGACTCTTCGTGGGTGGAGCCCTCCGTGGACTCGTGCAACCGTCACCCTTCGTGGGTTGAAGTCTCCATCAACGTGGATGTATGATAGCACCACCTATCGGAACCACGCCAAAAATCTCCGTTTCTACATTGCGTTTTCTCCCACCAAACTCCTCCCTTTACCTTCATATGCAATTGTTTTACATTCCGCTGCTATACTCTTAGAATTGCATGTGTAGGTTGATTACTTGAATTGTGCTAAGTTGCTAAAATCTGCCAAGACTTAAAATTGGGAAAAGGCTAGACTTTTATTTGGTCAAGTAGTCTAACCACCCCCCCCTCTAGACATACTTTCGATCCTACATAGGGTGCAATGGGAACGCGACAAGAGCGATGTACAGTAAAAACCGATTGACCGGTCGTCACCGGAACCACTATTCACACCAGAACCTTCGCTGCTCGGCCTACGCCATGACTGCCCCAAAACCACACCTCCTCTCCAGCCCATTCCCCCACCTTTCAATCCCCTAGCTGACATCAAGCGTCCCCTAGTTCGCTGGAAAGCCATGGTGCGCCGCAAGATCATGTACTACAAGATGTTGATGCCAGAGCGCCACACAGAAATCGCGTCGGCGGTCGGTGCCACAGACCACCATTCCCAAGCTCGCTTTGCAGAAGGCTAATCCTCGAGTTCTCTGGAGCCAAGCTACAAGGAGGAGGAAGCCGATCCAATGTTCATGGCAGAGGTCGCGGCGTAGATGGCCCCCGATGGTTATGAGACGATAGACGTCGACTTCATGCTGGCGTCCGGGTCGCCCATGGTGCAGGAGGACCAGTGGCTCCACCTGGCGATACTAAAGGAGGACCGGAGGCAGCGACTCAACTCGACGCGAAGCGCGCGCATGCCGCTGCCATCGAGGCTCTCCTACAAGAGGAACCGGATGTCGTGGATGTGAACCGGGCGGCGGAGGCTCAACTCCACGCGGAGCGCGTGGATGCCACTGCCATCGAGGCCCTCTTGCAGGCGGAACCAGACGTCTTGGACTTCAACCGAGCAGCAGAGGCTCAACTCGACGCAGAGCGCACGGATGCCGCTGCCATCGAGGCCCACCTGCAGGCGGAATCAGACATCGTCGACTTGAACCGGGTGGTGCTCTCATCCGTGAAGAGCGCCCGCACGCTCCGCATGAACAAGTAGCTGGGGGCCGAGGACAACCATGGTGCGGAGACACACATCAGCAGCTACGGCTGGTTCGCGCCGGCAGCCAAAGAGGATCAGGCCGTCTCATTCCGTGAGCAGTGATAGTTTTTCTTTGTGTTGTTGTTTTAGGGATCGTTTGCTGTGTAAAAACATATATTGTTATGCAAGTCACCTGACTTTCATCATTTGGGTCAGTCTACCATTTCAGGCGGTTGAATGAATATCCTACGTCTCCTAACCCTTCTTCCTCGCCTCTTCTTCTTCCCCAACAGGCCACCGCACGGGCCATACGGATCCACCCCAACATGCAGTTGGATAAACATAATGTATGAACGAAAATTATCTGTGAGCGGTAGCACGTGTCGGTGAGGGTGCGTTCCCTTGGTTGGGTTTGCGGCGTGCATGAGCGACTGTGTGAGGGTGCGGTGCGACCCTGGCATGCAGGAGCGACCGTGTGAGGGTGTGGTTCGATACAAATCATCGTTTGACGTGTCAATTGATGCGTATTTTTTCTCCGAAGCCCAAAGAGCTAACTGAGGGAGTCTTGGACTAAGGGGTCCTCGGGCGTCCGGCCTGTTATCCATGGGCCGGACTAATGGGCTGTGAATACATGAAGGCCGAAGACTACACCTGAGTCCGGATTGGACTCTCCTTGGCGTGGAAGGCAAGCTTGGCGACCGACTATGAAGATTCCTTCTTATGTAACCTACTCTATGTAAACCATAGTCATATAGGCTAGGCTTCTAGGGTTTAGCCATCACGATCTCGTGGTAGATCAACTCTTGCAACACCCATATTCATCAATATCAATCAAGAAGGACGTAGGGTATTACCTCCATAGAGAGGGCCCGAACCTGGGTAAATATTGTGTTCCCTGTCTCCTGTCACCATCGATCCTAGACGCACAGTTCGGGACCCTCTACCCGAGATCCGCCGGTTTTGACACCGAGATTGGTGCTTTCATTGAGAGTTCCATTGTGCCGTCCACGAAAGGTTCGGTGGCTCCTTCAATCATCTACAGTGATGCTATCCAAGGAGAAACCTTCCTCCCTGGACAGATTTTCATGTTCGGCAGCTTCGTACTATGGGCCAACTTGCTTCGCCATCTGGAGCAGATCAATAGCTACGCCCCTGGCCACCGGGTGATGTTTGGAAGCCTGAATTACGTCGCGGATATCCGTGGAGACTTGATCTTCAATGGATTTGAGACCACAGCGATCGCTCCCCCTCGCTCCGATGAACATGACCTAAATCTGTCACCGGATCACATCCAGCGGATGGTCCCTGCTGTTGCAATGGCCTTATAACTAGAGCAAATCATGCCATCTGAAGTCACAGAGTCCCCGGCGTTGGAGCCGCACACGGGCTCGGCACCCCGTGATATCTATGTCAATGGAACTCCGGACACGTTTCCAGCTATGAGTTCCAAATCGGGTACGCCTGCGGACACCGAGCTGGATCGGTTATCGATTTTCGAATTTAGCTCCGCAGACATCTTCCAGCATTCACCCTTGGGTAATGTACTAAGCTCTTTAAAGAACATGTCCTTAGAGAAGGACTCACAGCCGAACTATGTTCAGTTCTAGCCAGAGGCTGATGACGGGAAATCTGTTTCCCACCCGCCACCCACTTCATAGCCACTGTTGATGATTTAACTGACGTGCTCGATTACGACTTCGAAGACATCAACGGTATGGACGACGATGCCGACCAGGAGCAAGGCCAAAACCCACCATTTACTGGACGTTGGACGGCCGCCTCTTCGTACGATGTGCAGATGGTCGACACACCTAAAAAAGCTAGCGACGATGACAAAGGAGATCCAGTTGCGAATAAACCTCCTAAGACACAGTCCAAGCGCCAGCGCCATAAACGCCGCTCTAAGCTTCATCACTCAAATGAGGGGAATACTGGCACCGGAGAGAATAGCACTCCGGGCGACGCTGAAAATAATGAAGACCCTGTCGGGGCTGCATCGGAATAGGAGGAACAAGACAACGGGCAAGATAACCCTAATAATCAGACCATGCCCAATGACCCAGACGATGACAGTTATCGTCCAGTCTCCGAGGATGATGAGAGCCTCGGCAATGACGACTTCATCATACCTGAGGCACCCCTCGAGCAGGAGCTCTTCAAGCGTCAGCTAATAGCCACCGCAAGAAGCCTAAAGAAGAAGCAGCAGCAGCTTCACGCCAATCAAGACCTGCTCATTGACAGGTGGACTGATGTCCTGGCAGCCGAAGAATACGGCCTCAAGCACCCAGCCAATTGTTACCCAAAGCGTAGACTACTACCTCAGTTTGATGAGGAGGCACTAAATCCCATACCTCCCTCACGCGACCGACCACCACGCGGTCGAGATATTGCGAAGGACTGACCACCCCGCAGTTGGGATAAAGCGGCAACTCAGGCCGAACAACAACCCGCCCCACCACCTCGCAAAAACAGGGACAGAACAACTCAGGACCTTACATACGACCTTCAGCAAGAGCTGGACAGCAGATCAGAACACACCAGATCAATCTACAGATCACGAGGACGCTTACCAACTGGGGATGAAGGCTACCTATTCGGGGGTGACAAACCTAGTCACACCCGGGCCGATAACCGCAGACGCACTCCATCGGAGGTGTGCCGTGATGCGGCCCGATATAGAGGCGCCGCACACCCTCTCTGCTTCACAAACGAGGTGCTGGATCATGAATTCCCCGAGGGATTCAAGCCTGTCAATAATGAATCATACGACGGAACAACCGACCCCGCAGTATGGATTGAGGAGTTTATTCTCCATATCCACATGGCCCGGGGAGACGACCTCCACGCCATCAGATACCTCCCACTGAAACTCAAAGGGCCAGCTAGACACTGGCTGAATAGTCTGCCCGAGAATTCCATTGGCAGCTAGGAGGATCTGGAAGAAGCCTTTCTTGACAACTTCCAAGGTACATATGTCCGGCCACCCGATGCCGATGATTTAAGCCACACAGTTCAACAACCTGGAGGATCAGCCAGAAAATTCTGGACTAGGTTCCTAACCAAAAAGAACCAGATCGTTGACTGTTCGGATGCTGAAGGCCTACCAGCCTTCAAACACAGCATCCGTGATGAATGGCTAGCACGCCACCTCGGCCAAGAGAAATCGAAGTCCATGGCAGCCCTTACGGCACTCATGACCCGCTTTTGCGTGGGAGAGGACAGCTGGCTGGCTCGTAGCAAAAACACAGCCAGCGAGACAGGCCCCTCTGAGGCCAAGAACAGATCCGGAAAGATCCGGCACAATAGACATAAACACCGAAGCAATGGCGACAACACCGATGACACCACCATTAACGCTGGATTCAGCGGCTCCAAGTCCGGACAGCGAAAGTAGCCCTACAAACGGAACAACGAGGGCCCATCCAGCCTGGATCACATACTCGATCATCCGTGCCAAATACATGGTACCTCAGACAAACAAGCCAATCACACCAACAGAGACTGTTGGGTTTTCAAACAGGATGGCAAGTTAAATGCCGAAAACAAAGAAAAGGGATCACAAAGTGAGGACGAGGATGAAGAGCCCCGGCAGCCGAACACCAAAGGACCAAAGAAATTCCCCCCTCAAGTCAAAACGGTGAACATGATATACGATACACACATCCCCAAAAGGGAGCGTAAGCGAGCACTTAGGGACGTCTACGCGGTAGAGCCAGTCCCCCCAAAATTCAATCTGTGGTCGTCATTCCCGATCACCTTCGATCGTTGAGATCATCCAACTAGTATCCGGCATGGCGGCTCAGCCGCGCTGGTCATCGACCCAATCATCGATGGATTTCACCTAACACGAGTCCTAATGGACGGCAGTAGCAGCCTCAACCTGCTCTATTCGGATACAGTGCGGAAGATGGGCATTAATCCCTCACGAATCAAACCCACAAAGACTACCTTTAAAGAAGTCATACCAGGCGTTGAGGCCCGCTACATGGGCTTAATCATGGTGGAGGTGGTATTCGGATCCCCAGACAACTTCCGAAGCGAAGAGTTAATCTTCGATATCGTCCCCTTCCGTAGTGGCTACCACGCATTACTCGGATGAACCGCATTTGCTAGATTCAACGCGGTACCACAGTATGCCTATCTCAAGCTGAAGATGCCCGGTCCATGCGGCATCATAATAGTCAACGGAAACATAGAATGCTTCCTCCGAACAGAGGAGCACACCGCCGCCCTAGCAGCAGAGGTACAAAGCGACCTTCTCAAGCAGCAGCATAATCTGGCTGCCGACCCCCTGGACATCATTAAGAGGGTCCGGACCACACTGCAACAGGACAACACGGCTTGCCAAGAGCTCGATTAGCAATTCGGCCTCCATCCCAATCCTAATGAGGTAGTGGCATTCGTACCACGTGTCCATAACTACGCACTCAAAATTCCATGGGCATCGACGGAGGCACAAGCTATCCCGGATCCACGGTTCGGCCAGACCGATCCCGGACACACCTATAACTTTACTATCTATTTTTTCTTGTTTCAGGTTTCTCCTATGGGGGTCTCCTTTGACGGCCTGATTAACGACCCTATCATAGGAAAAACACACCGGATTGACACGGAGCACAGCCGTACATGGGAAGCCCTAGAGGCTAACCATTTTCAGGACACACGCGCAATCCGCCTTCGAGTATGGCATGTCAAATAGCCGGTTTCCTTTTGCATTATCTTGTACCAATGCGCTTGGACGCATAAACCCAACTATAATGGAAACAGTTCATGAGCGAAGTTCAAGGGCTCCGGACCCTATCTATGTTCTCCCTCTGTTTTCCTTTATATTTCTTATTTCCTAGCAGTCGCACACTCTGGTACGTGTCATATTTGCCAGGGGCTCCCCATGATACTGCAACAAAGCCTGAACAATCCCTAAAGATAAGTTTGGCACCCCGAATTTAGCATTGTATGCATTTGCTCTGAATCATGTCTTTGGTCAATAGTTGGGTCGCCTGGCTCCCGTGCTTGCTGCCCTACGTTCCGCTAAATCGGCTAGGGTAGTAAAGGGAGAACTACTGTGATTGTGCCATGGCCTTGACTAGATGAGCACCTTAGTAGAGAAAGCCAAAAACTGACTGTCATGATACGGCGACAGCCGGTCAGCTGTTCGAGTGTCACAAATCGTTGGAGATTTTTTCCGCATTATGCGAAAGGTCGGCACTTCCCGATCAGATGCTGACAGCCCCCTGGTTTGAACCAGGGGCTGCACCTATGCTTTATTATAAAACTCCTATGGCTAAGTGAGGGCGTTTAAGCCGTACAGTCTGATTGCCTTGCTCGCTGCGCTAAACAACTCCTTCAAGGACCATACAATTGGATCAAGATTGTTTGGATTCCATCCCGAACACCTCCGTAGTACTTACGTGAGGGCAGAAGCCGACGACTGGCCAATCCTCAGATTACATACAAAACGGCCACACAGGAGGAAACAATTCAAAGCATAACAATATTACATTACAAAACATGCTTTTTTCCAGTAATACAAGGCAAAGGCAACATGCATACATTAACTCAAATACAATATCCTGCGAACATTGTGCCGCCGCAAAATGAGAACCCTCCAAGACATCCACAAAATACCGTTCGGGTGTATGGTGTTCCTTGCCCTCTAGTGTCCCTCTGGTCACCTCGTAGATCAACAACGGAAGCGTTAGCACAATGTGGTTGATGTAGTCATACGTCTTCACGGCCCGACCGATCAAGCACCGAAACTACAGCACCTCCGACTTCTAGCACACGTTCAGCTCGATGATGATCCCCGGACTCCGATCCAGCAAAGTGTCGGAGAAGAGTTCCGTCAGCACAACGGCGTGGTGACGATCTTGATGTACTACCGTCGTAGGGCTTCACCTAAGCACTGCTACAATATTATCGAGGACTATGGTGGAAGGAGGCACCGCACACGGCTAAGAATATGATCACGTGGATCAACTTGTGTGTCTATGGGGTGCCCCGTGCCCCCGTATATAAAGGAGTGGAGGAGAGGAGGCCGGCCCTAGGAGGGGCGCGCCAGGGAGTAGGATTCCTACTCCTAGTTGGAGTAGGTTTCCTCCTTTCCTAGTCCAACTAGGAGAAGGGGGGAAAGGGGGGAAGAGGGGAAGGAAGGGAGAGAGGGGCCGCGCCCCAAACCCCTTGTCCAATTCGGACTGGGCTTGGGAGGGGCGCGCGCCACCTCCTGGTCCTTCCCACTAAGGCCCATTAAGGCCCATTGCTTCTTCCTCGTATTCCCGTAACTCCCCGGTACCTCCGAAAATACCCGAATCACTCGGAACCTTTCCGATGTTCGACTATAGTCGTCCAATATATCGATCTTTACGTCTCGACCATTTCGAGACTCCTCGTCATGTCCCTGATCTCATCCGGGACTCCGAACTCCTTCGGTACATCAAAACTCATAAACTCATAATATAACTGGCATCGAAACCTTAAGCGTGCGGACCCTACGGGTTCGAGAACAATGTAGACATGACCGAGACACGTATCCAGTCAATAACCAATAGCAAAACCTGGATGCTCATATTGGCTCCCACATATTCTACGAAGATCTTTATCGGTCAGACCGCATAACAACATACGGTGTTCCCTTTGTCATCGGTATGTTACTTGCCCGAGATTCGATCGTCGGTATCTTAATACCTAGTTCAATCTCGTTACCGGCAAGTCTCTTTACTCGTTCCATAATACATCATCTCACAACTAACTCATTAGTTGCAATGCTTGCAAGGCTTATGTGATGTGCATTACCGAGAGGGCCCAGAGATACCTCTCCGACAATCGGAGTGACAAATCCTAATCTCGAAATACGCCAACCCAACATGTACCTTTGGAGACACCTGTAGAGCACCTTTATAATCACCCAGTTATGTTGTGACGTTTTGTAGCACACAAAGTGTTCGTCCGGCAAACGGGAGTTGCATAATCTCATAGTCATAGGAACATGTATAAGTCATGAAGAAAGCAATAGAAACATACTGAACGATCGGGTGCTAAGCTAATGGAATGGGTCATGTCAATCAGATCATTCACCTAATGATGTAATCCCGTTAATCAAATAACAACTCTTTGTCCATGGTTAGGAAACATAACCATCTTTGATTAACGAGCTAGTCAAGTAGAGGCATATTAGTGACACTCTGTTTGTCTATGTATTCACACATGTATTATGTTTCCGGTTAATACAATTCTAGCATGAATAATAAACATTTATCATGATATAAGGAAATAAATAATAACTTTATTATTGCCAATAGGGCATATTTCCTTCACTTCAGGTAGCGGAGCCGGACACTGGAACCGCTTCGCCCTCTCCATCCAGTCCTGGAAATCTAATAATAAGCTCAGACATCATCCTTGAAATGATTAAATTGGGGATGCATCAAAAAATAGCATACCTCACTGGTGAGGTGTCTACAATTGTGACCACGGTCTGAATCCGTGGTCGGTGGCTTCTCGTTGCCCTTAAAGAGCAACTTCCATGCACCTTCGTGAGTAGTCTTGAAGATCCTCACCAGAGTCTGATCCTTCTTTGGGTTGAACTCCCACAGAGGACGGCTTCGGCGCTGGCACGGAAGGATCCGGCGAACTAGCATCACCTGGATCACATCAACGAGCTTGACTTTCTTGGTGGAAATGCTCTGGACGTGCGTCTGCAGCGCTATCACCTCGTCAAGGGAACCCCAGTCCGGACTCTTCTTGACCCAGGAGGTGAGTCACGTGGGGGCGCCGGAGCAAAATTCGGCAGCTGCGGCCCAGGTGGTGCCGCGAGGTTCTGTGATGTAGAACCACTGCTTCTGTCACTCCTTCACTATGTCCACAAAAGTGCCTTTGGGCTAGGATACGTTGGACAGCTTGCTCACCATGGCTCCTCCGCACTCCGCGTGCTGGCCGTCCACCACCTTTGGCTTCACGTTGAAAACTTTGAGCCACAACCCGAAGTGGGGATGGATGCGGAGGAAGGCCTCACACACGACGATGAATGCCGAGATGTTGAGAAAGGAATTCGGGGACATATCCTGGAAATCTATCCCGTAATAATACATCAGCCCGCGATGAAAGGGTGGAGTGGAAACCCTAGCCCGCGGAAGAAATGGGGAAGGAACACCACCCTCTCGGTGGGCTCCCGCATGGGGACGACTTGTCCCTCATCCGGTAGGCAGTGAGCCATCTCCTTTGCCAAGTATCCGGCCGCCCGAAGCTCCATAATGTTCTCCTCCTTGACGGAGGAAACCATCCACTTGCCCTGACCTCTAGATCCAGATATGGTTGCTTGGGTGGGAAAGAGATGAGAACTTGGGCGCTGGAGCTCGATATTGGAAGGACAGAGAGAGGGCGTGAGGGAGGAAGAGGGAATCCTTATCCCCTTATAAAGGTAACGAATATTGAACGCCTCCTCACTCGCCTTAAGATTCGCCTATTCCCAAGGGCTGTATAAACGGCACGGTTGGGTTACCCACACCTGTATTGATGAGAATCCCGTAATAAGGGGGCACGATCTCTGCTTTGACAAGACGTGCCAATGGCAACCGCGTCTTGAAACATGGAGCGACGGACAAAAAATGGTCCAAAATTATGACCGGACAGGCATGATGTCATATTATAAAAGCTATCAGCGGATTAGACATGTGCAAAAATATATATTCTCTCTACAGTTTTGTAAGGTGTGTGTGACAGGTCCGGATACTATCATCGCATCCGAAGACTATTTTGAAGTTCGGATAAAAGGGAACCCGCCTTGCAATGCCGAAGACAATTTGTGTGCCGAACTCCTCATCATTTAAGCCAGGTCCAGGGGCTACTGAGGGAGTCCTGGACTAAGGGGTCCTCGGGCGTCCGGCCTGTTATCCATGGGCCGGACTGATGGGCTGTGAAGACATGAAGGCCGAAGACTAAACCTGAGTCCGCGTTGGACTCTCTTTGGCGTGGAAGGCAAGCTTGGCGACCGACTATGAAGATTCCTTCTTATGTAACCGACTCTATGTAAACCCTAGATGCCCCCGGTGTCTATATAAACCCGAGGGGATAGTCCAGAAAGGACACATTCATTACCATAGTCATATAGGCTAGGCTTCTAGGGTTTAGCCATCACGATCTTGTGGTAAATCAACTCTTGTAACACCCATATTCATCAATATCAATCAAGGAGGACGTAGGGTATTACCTCCATAGAGAGGGCCCGAACCTGGGTAAACATTGTGTCCCCTGCCTCCTGTTACCATCAATCCTAGACGCACAGTTTGGGACCCCCTACCCGAGATCCACCGGTTTGGACACCGACACTAACCATCTCACTCCTCATCGATTGATTAATGCAGTGACATCCAAATAAACCTTCTCACTTCCGCATGCATGCAAGGGTATATTAATGTCCTTGGTTGCTAGTATGAGATAAACCCCATCAAGTTTGCCTCGATTAGTGTTAGTGGCCTTTTGCAAATTGTAATTTTGATACACTGTCCTGGTGTACAAAAAAATGGAGGTAGTAACTATTTGACTTCCTTCCCCATTGCGGTGACGTCGACGATATCTCGAACGTTGTGGTTTGGCGAAGTGCGGACGATGGAGAACACCATTGAGGGAGACCACGACAAGTCATTCGCAAGTGTCGCCTGCAAGCCGAGACGATCCCCTTATTTGCATCCAGTAAGTCTGTCGAACCAAAGGACGTGTAAATGTACTAGTACTACTAGTATACAATAGTGTCATCCGTCCAGCTTAGTGCGGTGAGGTGGTTTCTCGAAGAAGACGATGGAGAAGCGGAGTCAGCGAAGAGCGAAATGATGGTTGCTTTGTCCATGCTTTGTGATTTGACGCCTCACTTCTTTGTGATTTGTGATAGAAGGGTCAGGGGAGTAGACTCTGTGCTCTATACTGTACATGCGTCCAAGCACGGGAGAAAGAGGAGAGACGTTGCATTTTTTTGTTCCTTCAATCAATCAATCAGGGAGCTTCGGTTCCATCTTTTTGGCTTTGGCAGCACCATCCACAAATGGTTCCCATCGATGACAAAAGCTATTTTCACATTTGGCTACACATTGTGGATGCCTTTACCGTAGCACTTAGTTTTGCTCCTATGTACTATCTATACAAATCTCTATTGTATTGATCTAAAAAATTATAGAATCAAGATTAGTAAAAAGGAGGTGATTTTGCCGCGCGGATGGCGGGGGAGGTTTCTTATTTTTAGAGGACGTTGGCCTGGCGGTTTGCTAACATGCGGTCCCATGTGTCAGTGCTTTACCAAGTCGATCTGCGTCCCACATGAGGCAGAGCAATGGCACAAGCAACACATGGTTAACTTGAAGAAGATGAGGGAGAAGCGGATTCAGCAACGAGTGAAATGATGGTTTCTTCATCCCTCCAACTTATTTTTTTACTAGCATTATTATTACTTCGTCCCTCCAACTTAACTGCGGGAAAGGTGCAGCTTTCTGATTTGACGCCTCATTGCTCATTACTAGGCCAACGCCATGACTGGGGTGCTTCACCCCTGCTGCTCTGCACTGTATTTCGGTATAGCATGTGGACCCGGTAGCTTGATGTCCCACATGTCGGCGAAAGGGACTACAACATTTACGAAAGCGAGTGCTACACTCTTACGACGGAGGAGTACACGACATGGCGGCCCAGCGAACTGTCAGTTGTGTTGTATACTAGTACTATAGTTTTTATGTTTCGCACGATCCATCGATACAAACCCGATTAAACAGGAAAGGGAGGGATTTTTCCCGCGCGGTAGATGATACTGGCCATACATTGATTTATTGTGTTGTATGCAAACTAAATAATTAAGTAACAATATGATATCTAGTAAAACTGAAAACACATATGATTTATTGTGTTAGAGTGTAGTAGTAGTGTTGTATTGCATAGTTGTTAGATGTAACATGCGAGAACGTGTAGAGATGTAGTTTTGGAGGGCCTACAGAGAGGAAGCATAATACGGTCACCGAACTTCAGAATACACTCATTACGGTCACTATATACATTTTGCGGTGATTATACAGTCACTTGTTCACTGTTCAACATCGGATTGCACTTTGTTGACCGGCCAAATAGTCTGTGTGGCACCATGTTGACTAGTTAAATTGAGCACGTTCCTTGTGGGTCCCACATGTCAGTTCGCTTAGGAAAAAGGTCAGATAAACACAAATTTACGCAGGCGTGACAAGACTCCAAACCGTGCACGGGAATCACATGGTTGTGTATGTGTCTGTCAGGGTCTGATGTGTGCGCATGCCTGTGTAGGTTGAGCACTTGAGCATGAGAGTGTGTGTTGGTCGTGTGCTGTGTGCATGCATGCGTGCGTGTGTGCATGTGAGTGTTGCGTGCGTGCGTGGTTGCGTGTGTACATTTGAGTGGTGCGTGCATGCGTGGCTGCATGTGTTCGTGTGAGTGTTGCACGCATGCAGTTCGTGTGCATGCGTGCGTGTGTGTATAATCACCACACCAGCCCCTGTGTGTTAAAACAGACGGCTCAACATACCAATACAAGGCCACCTTGTCCATTGTGCCTGCGATCATGACTTCGAACCACCGTCCAATATTTTTTTGTCGTTTGTTTTCATTCTTACTAGCAAGATGCCCGTGGGTTGCACGTAACATCAAGAAGCATTTGTATGGCTAGTTTATCTTGTGAGAGAAAAGGATGAACAAGGGAAGGCCTTATTTGCAAATTTGGAGAGGTATGTGGGTACCTTTTTGCAAAATTGCCATAGTTTCCTTCCTATCCGTCAGATATAAATCGGACGGCCTATATTGCAGGATGGCAGGCACACCATCATCACCAACTCTACTTTTTATAAGAGTGTAGAAGAGTAGATACAAGCCGACATGTGGGCCCAATGGTAGTGAGATAATGTGATGCAACACTAGAGGTGCCATGTGGAGCGTTTAACTGGTCAACTAGTCGTGTCTTGAGCAAATACAAAGCTGTGCGGTGAGCCCGTGACTGTATAATAACCACAAAACATAAATGGTGACCGTAATGAGTGGATTTTGAAGTCCAATGTACGTATCGTGCTTTCGCTCCAAATACAATGATCATCAATGTATGTATCACGAGAGAAAGATGAAACCTGCGTGAATGTGCTGGGGGCTTAATTTTAGAGGACCTGGAGATAGTTTGTGTGCGTACGTGAAAGGGGCATAGAGGGGGTGTATGCGATGGGGAGAGAGATGCTCTATGTTTCTCTTTATTATGACTAACTTTATATATAGTATAAAAAATATAAAAATTCACAGTGCGGAATAAATATCATTGTGGGCACCATGCAACAAATTAACGTTCATACTCCTCCATATAACTTTGTAATGTTGTATATATGTAGAAATTCTAAAATAATTTTTGGCCACACTTTATTCAAAAGGAATGTTGTATGCGAAATAAACATGAAGAGAGGGCTTTTTAGATCAATGGGGTACGTGATGTAACATGTGTGAATGTGTAGTTGATGCATTTGGCGGGGCCTAGAGAGGTATGTGTGTGTATTACATATTCGAGAGAGGCATGCATAGAGGGGCCGGCGGGGGAGGGGCGTGGGAGAGATAGCACGAGAAATGAGAGAGGTCTAGAGAGAGAGACTAATATGATGTCATGGCGAGAGATTCCCTTGAGTGTGTATATGCAAGGGGGGAGGGGTTAGAGGCACAAGGAGACTTTTTTGTGTGGTGTCTGTGTTGGTCTGTGTGGGTGTGAGAAGATAACGAGACGGGGGGCAGAGGGTGTGTCACCGCGTGAGGTCCGGTGGGTCGAGGTGAGGCCCTTGGTTCGATTCCTGCGCCACATTGGTCGGCCCGTGACGCATCTAGGGATACCCATGGATGACTTGTCATACAAGACAACGATAGCAGAATTGTGAAGGACTCTGTGTCCACTGACAAAGCTGGCTAGGATTTGTAACCCTGGGTTCTCGGACTAAGGTAACCCCTTATCCCTGATATTACTATTCATCCAACCTAACTTTAAGGGGCATCCTATAGAATGCTCTGCTAGAATCATACTCGTCGATTAGGAAGAGAGGTGTGAGACAATGCGTGAGAGACAGACCTAAAGATAATGTGCGTACAAGAGACACGTAGGCAGGTCTATGTATATAGAAAGGGTCGATGGGGATTGTGCGTGTGTATGCTTGTGAGAGGAAGAGTGCTTGTGATAAAGGTTTGTGAAAACAGTCGTAAATGGTTAAGAGAGGGAGGGACGGTTATATCGATAGCATGTATGCGAGAAAGACACCTCGGGAGAGAGTGTGTGAGCATGTCTGAGAGACCACCGATGGAGAGTAAAACTACATGTAAAAGACTGATGTACACATTGATTAAAAATATAAATTGTACCCAAATATTAGGATGGGATCATGATATTTGCAATTCGCGTAACGAACGGTCATTGATCCATCAGACATCTAGATTCTATCGAATTTGAGCATGTCTATGTTATTATTTGACATAATTGATCCACATAGTTAGTATTTTGAACTCTAGACAATGCATCCTTTAGCAATCGAATATAAACGTGAGTATAGTTCATGTTGTGTGTGTAAAGCACATTATACATACGAAAGTTACACAATGAACATTATAAATAGCTAGCTATGAACTAGTATACATTTTAATTCAACTTAAGCTGGTTTAAAAAAATATAATTCAACATGAAGTCCATTCAATTATTTGAATTCGATATCCTAGCATTTGTAAATCATACCTAAATTATGGGGGCACCAATCTTTGCTCTGATTTTGTACATAATAGCATATATAGTCATGTACAAAATAGATTCAAATTTAGCTCCTCCATTCCAAAATAATCGCAGTTATAGGATTTTCAAGTGTCAAAATTTCAAAAAGAAGCGGATAATTTAATGAGGTTTTCAAACATACAAGGTCAAATTTAACGTTGTCTAGTTAGGTCAATCCTCAAAGTGCAAGAGTACTCTAAACGTGAATGCTTCTGTTTCAAAATTTCGAACGAAGCACCAAAAGAGCCTCTACTCACCCGAAACCGCGTGAGACCAATGTTTGGTAGTAGAAGGAAATTACTTTTCTAACTCCGACCCGTGAAACCTACCGGCCCGACGTCCAAAGGTCTAAACCGGGGTAGGTTTGTAGCTTCATCTAGACGCCACGCAACCGCCTTCGAAAAACATTCATACACAATGGCCGCCTAAGCACACATGCGAGCGGCCGAAATCGCTCCCGCCCACTATTTGGGACACCTGGGATTACCATCCTACCCCTGACCCATGGTTTGTCTGAAATTTAAGAGGGGCAAATTTTGTACTTTCCCCAAATTTCAAACAAGTGTGTCCCATCTGTTCAAAAAAGCCAAAAATAGGCGCCTCCCAGATCGAAACATGGTTCTCCCTTAGCTCCCCCCTCGTGTGATTCCCCATTCGTACTCCGTGGGCGCCAAAACTACCTCTCCACAAGCCACGAAACCCCAACGTCCTCCATCCGCCACCCCATCCCACCCATCAACCGCCGCCCTCCTCCATCACGCCGGAGCCGATACTCCGACGTCGTCGTCCACCGCAACCTCAACTGCAACGCCCTCCAAGGCTAGTAGTTGAAGCAGAGGCTGAGCCATCCGTACCCGAGCTAGTTCAACCACGCCGTCCTGCGCCTTACCGCTGCTGCTCCAACTTTGCCACCGTCCACCGCACCGGAGCTGTTCCTGCAACGCCGTCCTTCCTTGCCTCGAATCTGCTTCCCCTCCATCGACATACGGCCACGGCAACACAGTCAACAATTTGGCTATGGGTTCGTCCAAGCCTGCACCCTCCTCCAAAACATTGGTTTCCCTGGCAAAAAGAAGAAGATCGGCGCGACATGTGGAGGCGAACACACTGGAAACCGGAAATGGTACTCCTCTTCCCTTATTTGTGCAAATCTTATGTGTCTGCTTGCACGGTGTTCATCCCACAGAAGACACTAGTTGATCGCTGCTTCTTGATACTAGATGTTCCTAGTTACTCGCGATGCACAAGGTTTCTCCCCATATACTATTTCACCTTAGCTAGAGGTCTGTCGCCCCCTAGTTTTCAATTCCTGGTTAGTTGATTCCCAATTAATGGAAGCATTCCCCGGCGTAACAGGCGCTAGTCTGCCTATTACGCCGGAGAAGCAGCGCCTCGGTGTTTATCTTAGCGGCGTGTGGGGCCTAGAGCTGTTGGCGCCCGATCTGGAGGTTGACTGGGATTAAAGGGGTGGCCTGGGGGCGCTTCCAAGCACGGCGGTGGTGTGAGGTCGAGGGAAGGGCGGGGCGGCGGAGGCAGGGGTCTGGGTGGTTCGAGAAAGATCGTCAATAGTGACTGGCGGGAGGTAGACGAAGGTCATCTGCCCGTTCCTTATAGATCGGACGGTTCATAAAAAATCGACTGACCTATTTATTTTCAGTCGACGGTTATCTTGATAGGACCACATGTGGTGGTGTGCTAGAGGTGTACCTGCATTTCCTGTGCTCATATATTACAAAATCATACGGAGTAGAATCTAATTTTGTTTGCCATGCAATGTTGTAGAACTATCATATGTCTCCTGTCATTTATTTTTCAGCCACCTGCTATCTGCTACTTTTACAGTGCACTAGTTCTGCACACACTTCACCCATACTCTCACTATTGTTTTTTTATGCAAGGGTATTTCAGACTCTGCTGCGTTCACGGAAGCAGAAAATAAAAGAGAGAAGTTGCTCCAACGTGGTACGTGGCTAGGCTAGACACATTTCAGCCATTTAAAGGCTACAGTGTCAGCAGATGGAGACGGTAAATGTAGCTCTGGAGTTGATGACCTCGCACCCAATGAACCACCATCACAGGTGCCTGCTTTAACATCGCGGTGTCATATGTGGTTGCATGTTGCATATGGTGTCTAGCTTGTACTCGAAAGGCCGAAGTCGGTCTTTATTATGGTAAGGAAAGATACTTTTTACATGAACCACCATCCTGGGAGCACCAAAAGTCAAAAGGCTTGTCAGGGCACTGGCCGAGCCAGTGACAAGCCCAGCACAGACAAGCATCACCTGGAAGCCAACTAAAAAGCCACGATGGTGGTGCAGCAGCCCGCCTCCGACCAGGCTCTCAGGTCCTAGATGATCATGCTCACCACTCCAGTCAGATGTCTAACTTGTATTGCTTCCAATTTGGTAAAATTGCATCTGCTTAGCTTACATACTATACCTTTGAATATGACATGCCTTCCTATTTTTGGTACATACTAGTACATCTGTCTATTAACATGTCCTTACATCAAACTAATGTTCTTGTGTATCCCTCATCAATCACTTATGATGAGGCAGTCAGGCAAGTGGACTACTGTGAGAAAATATCCTCATTTAAAGATTGCAGTGTTAGCCTCCCCACATGATTCTCAAGAAACAGCAAGGGTAGATGAAGATAGTGAACATAGCTATATAGTTGATTACCGCATTTCCCCTACACTAGCATCACAGGTGCTTGCTCTAACTTGGCAGCGTGATATGTGGTTCCATGTTGCATATGGTGTCTAGATTGTAATTCTTCCAATCTGGTTAAATTGCATGTGCTATTCTGCTTAGTTTAAACATTATACCTATTAATGTGACATGGCTTCCTATTTATAGTACATAGTACATCAGTCTATTAAGCATGTCCTTACATTAAACTATTGTTTTTTTGTATCCCGCATAAATCAATATGACAAGACACCTTTAGTATATGCAGTGTGATATTAGTTGCATCTTTCATCTGATTTATAGCATGCGCTGCTTCTAATTTGTTGAAATGACATTTATGATGGGACACTTTTAACTTGTCCAAGTCATATTGGTTGCATCTTTCATGTGGTGTCTACCTTGCATTGCTTCTTATTTGTTGAAATGGTTTCTGCTTAGTTTACACAAACAATTGTGAATATGCCATGCCGTCCTGTTTTTCGTATTATTCCATCCTGGAATCATGTATTTGCCTTACATCAAAGTAGTGATTGTCAGCATCATGCACGAATGAGTTCTCAAGAGTGAATTTTATTGCTTTTTCTTGTCAGTTTTACTTGACAATTCAAAATCAATAAAGCGGAAGGAAGTTAGAAAGGCAGCGGATGATGGTGCTCCTTCCAAATGGAGGGCCTCTAAAATTCTAATCATCCATGCCCCCAAGATGATTTCCAAGACAACACATTCGTAGACACTCAACATAGTTGTGTTGATGATGAGCACGTCTCCCCTAGTGCACCATCATAGGTGCTCACTCTAACTTGGCACTATTATATGTGGTTACATGTTATGTATAATGTCTAGCTTGTATTGCTCCTAATTTTGTTGAATTTCATCTGCTTACTTTACATATTATACTTGTGAATAAGACACGTGTTTCTATTTCTAGAACATACAATATCTGTCTATCACACCATGTTCTAAATCAAAGTACTATTGTTGTGTAACCTGCAACAATCACTTATCATAAGACACGTTTGACTTGGGAGTGTGATATAGGTTACATCTCACATTCTTTTCTAGCTTGTACTACTTCTAATTTGTTGAAATGGCACTTATGACGAGACATTTTTAACTTGGTAGAGTGATATTCATTGCATCTTTCATATGGTGTCTAGCTTTCATTACTCTAATTTGTTGAAATGCGTTCTCCTTAGTTCACACATCATAAGCTGTGAATATGCAATGACACTAATGACGAGAGTACTTTAACTTGGTAGTGTGATGTTGTTTGTATCTTGCATATGATTTATTTCTTGTACTGCTTCACATTTGTTTAAACGACATTTATGATAAGACACTGTTAACTTGGCAGAGAGATATTTGTAGCATCTTTCATATGGTGTCTACCTTCCATTGCATTGCTTCTAATTTACTGAAATGTCTTCTCCTTAGCTTACACATCATACTTCTGGTTATCTCATGTCGTCCTATTTTTCGTACATATTACATCCTCCTATCATGTGGTTGCCTAACATCAAAATTCAGTTCGTCTGTATCACGCATCAATTTGTTCTGAAGAACTAAATTGTTATTCGTTTTTCTTATCGGCTTGACTTAACATGGCACAGAGAAAGAGGAAGCAAGATAGAACAACAGGGAAATTGAAGCGGAAGAATCCTGCAGATTCTGCTGGTACTGATGGTGCAATAGAAGGTCAAAGTCTAGTGGAAAATCGTACCGACATGGTATCCTGTGCTACACGAGCTGCAGAACAAGCCAAACAGAAACAAATAGCTGCCACCAAACAAGCAGAGACAACCCTAGTTGTTGCAACACCTTCCACAATACCACCAGCTGCATGATTTACTCATTGGTCAACTCAGCTAGCAGCACGTTCCCAAGCTCCCTTGCCACCTGACACTACTTCTGAAGCACTCTTGACACAAGATGAGTTGGCAAGATCAGATGAACTTTGTGAGCTTCAATAGCAAGAAGGTAGTTGCTGGAGCCAAGTAACAATTCATGCTTCTTTATATGTAGTCTCATAGTTTGATGTACACTAACACTTCCTATGTTTGTTGTTGGACTAGCACCTAGGCGCAAGAGGAAACAAACATCAGGGATAATGCTCGATAGGTTAACTAAATCTAGAGGAGGAAGAATGGAGATCTGTTTTGAGGCAGGTTTAAAAAGTCCACGTGATGCTACAGAGTCAGCCAAGTTAGTATCAGAGGCAGCGGTTGCTATTAGGTGTCATGTACGTATCCTCCCAACATGGATTCAGTATAGGAATGACAAAGACGAAACCCAGTTCAAGACCTTCCTCGACCATTTATCTGTAAGTATGGTTATGTATGGAAACTAGTAATATCGTCTTGCTCTGTCCAATACTTTCTAGGTTGCTGATAATGATACTCCCATAATTTTCAACAGATGAGGTTCAAGTTGGATAGCCAAGATGATGCAACCAGACAAGCTTGCACCCATGTTTTCAAGTCTGCTCTGCGACAATATCGGTATAACTTGAGAAAAACTCATTTTGAAGGCAAGGCTAACAGTGAACTTGCCCAAGCATCTCCAGTGGAAAATATATCGAATGAAGACTGGAGAGGCCTCGTTAAACACTGGTCCGATCCAAAGTATCAGGTACATTATATATATATAGGGTCGTGCTATTCGTCACCCTGGGTGAGGAATAGTTATTCTTCATCCCTCTCTATTTTACCATCAATGCACCATAATTTTACGTTCCGTAAGTTCTGTTTTATTTCCGACGCAAAAAGAGACCATAAGAAAATATATAATCGCCGTAAAAAATATTTTATGTTATGTAAAATTACAAACGTAAAAACATAGTCTAAAATATACATAAACTGCAAATTCTCTTGTCTTATGACCTATATTTTTTATTTTCTTATGTCAAAATTTACGTAGTGAATCAATAGAAATGTGACTATTTGAATTTCAAACGTAATTTAATTATGAAATTATTGTAAGATTACCTCGGGTGAAGAATAACTTATTCTGCACCCTGGGTGATGAATAGTACCACTATATATATATATGTGTGTGTGTGTGTGATCAGATCACATATTGAAGTCCTATTTACACATGTGCCACACAAATCTATCTTCTTGTAGGTGAACTTTTCAAAGAACAAGGCCAACCGTACGAAAGTGAAATTCCAACAGACGACAGGATCTCGTAGCTATATTGCACACTGCGAGGCTCTTGTAATTAGCTGTTGTTTCACTCTTTTCACTGTACCATATTATCATATCTATATTGACTTGTTCAAATGCAGAGGAAAGCCCGCAAGGACCAAAAAGTACCTGAACCAAATGCTGTGGAAATCTTCAAGGTCTGTCACACCAGCAAGACGAAGGGCATGACTACACCAGTCAAAGCCGTTGTTGTAAGTCCTTAATCCTCATGCCTTTTAACTACTACTTACTCTGACTCGTGCCTTGAACTGCATGGTTTGCAGCGAATGTCTATTACTCTTTTCAATTTTATACACAAATATCTCAGCGTATTATTGCACCTTACAAGTTTTAAAAGATAGGAGTGATGTTCCTTTGATCTTGACCTGTAATCTAGTTCCGTGCTAGACTTGCCCACACAACGTTACAATTGCATGTTTGTCTATTCTCAGTTGTTTTGTGATATGAATGATGTCATATTATGCTTACCGTATTATAAACCTTATCTCTTTATCCTTTGCTATCAATACAATGTGAAGAAATACACAATACATTAGCCATGTTACATGGTCATATGTTTGGAACCTGGTTTTATTATGTACTTTGCAGTAAAATACAACTAATATTTTACATGGGTTCACCAGAATAAGTCATGTATATAGACCAAAGCTATTTTGTTTGGTTTTGTTGCCTCCTTAATATCTTATGTTCTCGTACTAATGTAAAAACTCAACTTTTCAGCAAGCTATGGAAAAAATGGTGGAACCGCCACCTTCTGAAGGTGGCGAGGCAACTATAACCGCAATGCCAGCTCTTGTTGCAGTGGGTCAGTACCTGTCCACTAACAGTGCCAAAAGCACGTTCCTGTGTAATACTGGGTTGGTTGTTAAGGAAATCTCGTCCAAACTGCCTCATGATCAAGATATGCAAGCTCAAAACAATGTTATATCTACACTCCAGACACAAGTCCATTCCCTAACAGAGACCCTTTGTGAAACAAGGACAGACATTGTTCGATGTCGTCAAGATATGCATGGTTTTGAAACCAGACTATCAGACATTTGCTATGTTGTTCAGGAGCCTAGGAGAAATGAAGGCGAAGGTTATGGTGCTCCATCGAACAATACATCATGAAAACGTAACAGTCAGGTCAAATGAACTGAGCTTCTGAACTTCTGGTGGTGCGTTTATCTGCTAGACTGTTAACTTTTATGCCAACCTTCCTTTTGTTTTATAGTTGCAATTTTTTTTGTTGCGATACAAAATTTGTTCTTAACGTGCAGCCACCGGCTGAAGAAAATAGCAAGCCATTTTTGTATAGTGTAGGGTGTTCCCTATATTTGCACTGGTGGTGATCTTTGATGCCCAGTGGATGTAATCTGTGCAATCGCCTTAATAGCATAGCGATAGTTTCGGGCTTATATTTGCATCAGCCGTCTTTAAATGGGCCTCCAACATGGTCGTAGAATCAGTGGGCCTCGGGCCGTCGGATAAATGGGTCTACATGGGCTATAAACGGGCGCAATTGGTATCGGCCCAGAACAGTAACGGATCGTTAACGGGCCGGAGGACAGCAAAGGCTTAATTCTGTCACGGGCATAATGGGTCATCAATGGGCCACAATATAGGACGGGCTGGAAACGGCGCAACGGGTTAACAAGCCAGGAACGGGCCGACTCTTGCCGCGGGGCGAATTTGGCCCATTAGGGGAACATGCCAGTAATAGGCCGGAAGTAACCGAGGACCGGAAAGGAGCCCAAGAACGTATGGGCCGTCAGCAGGCCGAAAGCTAACACGGGCTAGAAACAGCCCATGTGAATCATGGGTCGTTAATGGGCACAAAGAAATTTACTGTTCATTCTGGACTAGAGTCACCGTGGGCCTTTAAAGGGCCTAAAGATACGAACGCCTCATATGGGCCGAAAGACGTCGTGGGCCATACATGGGCCAAAAGTGAAACGGGTTGGTGTTATATTCGACGGCCCACATGACGTTGTTGGGCCAATTTCGGGTAGGCCATAACGGGTAGTGAGTTACCGGGCCGTAAAATGAGCTATTTGCGAAGAGACCGTTAACAGGCTTTTCATGGGCCATCCTGCTAACTTTTGACCAAGTCAAACGGGCCGGCCTTTGTAAGCTAGATGGGCTGGTGGTGGGCCGTCGCCACGTGATGACATATCATAGGCGCCTATCTGACCCACTGATGAGCTAACGCGTGTTTCCTTCGGCCAATCATAATTTTACACGTGGAAATTTCCCATTGGTCCAGGCTGTTAACGGGTTATCGGATCCAAAACCGGACCCGATAGCTTAACGGCGACCCGTTACGGTGGATGCCATGTGTTGGTCACCCTTGACAAAAGAACTTTTGTGACGCGTGATTTATCATCATGGAAGTGGACACTTCCATGATGATAATTTTGGTAATGTCATGGAACACTTCTAGGACAGCACAGGTATGACTATCTTGATTCTGTCATAAAATCGTCCTGGATGTACATGCATGACAGAAAACGAGACCTACTGTGACAAACACATATCATCACGGAAGTGTCATTTTTTGTACTGCCATTTATATGCACTCGAGCATGTGCATGTAGTTCAAATTTAATTATGCACATGAATGCATAGAAAACAAACTTAATGTATAAAAATGTCCAAGCGAACCCCGAAAAATCCCAAAAATTGACACAACACTCATGTCGTTCTATGTTGACACGAGAAAATTTTTGAAAGTAAGAAGAGGCAAGAAATATCGTTTCGTCCCCCAAGGTGGCACGTTCCCTACCGAAACCATCAGGCTTGTTGTGAGAGAAGCACTGGTTTGCGAGAAGCTTATACCCAAACCTCCCCCAAATGGGACAATATTTTTACCACGACATGTAGATGCCGTTCCATGATGTCATGTCAAGCTTCATGAATTTCATATCAGTTTTTGATTTACTAGAATTTTAAAACCATGTATCTCAATGTTAGCGGCCGAGCGACAATGTCATGGTGTTTGACATTCATTCTCATTTCTTGCATGCGACCTAAGCTTGCAACCAAGGACAAACAATTTATTTTGCAACCCATTTTTATGGACTGGAGCATGTGCATGTAGTTCAATTTTGAATTATGCACATAGATGCCTAGAAAACTCAGTTAACATATAAAAATGTCCAAACGATCCCCGAAAAAATCCAAAATTTAACACGACACTCCTGTTGTTCTATGTTGACACCAGGAAAAAAATTGAAAGGAAGAAGAGGCGACGAATATCGTTTTGTCCACAAAGGCAACACATTTCCCTAACAGAACCATGAGGCTTCTTGTGAGAAGCTCTGGTTTGTGAGAAGCTTATACCATAACCTTCCCCAAATGAGACAATATTTTTTACCCCAGCATGTTGATGCCATTCCATGATAGCATGCCAAGGTTCATGAATTTTAGACGAGTTTTGTATTTACTAGAATTACAAAAGCAAGTACCTCAACATTTTCTGGAGAGCCACAGTGCCGTGGTGTTCGAAATTCATCCCCATTTCTTGCATGGGACATAAGCATAAACCCTTGGACACTTATAAGATTTTACAACCCATGTTAGTGCACTGGAGCATGTGCATGTAGTTTAATTTTGAATTGTGCACCTAAAATGGCTAGAAAACCAATTTAATGTATAAAATGTCCAAACGAACCTTGAATAATTCTATTTTTTTACGACACACATATAGTTGCATGTTCACTATAGATAAAAGTTCTAGCAATTCAAACACCGTCCATTGCCGCTCTGACCCCATTATGTAATTCAAATCAAGATGAAAAATCAAGTAGATCCCGCACAGTTTAATATCACCAACCATATGAGATGCAGTACAAAATGTCCTGGAGCACCGTCGGTGTATAGTACGCCTATGGCTTACGCAAGAAGGTGCGTCGGCTACAGTCCACAGCCGACATGTCAAGCACACTAGCTTGCTCCCCAAATATCATTTCATTGTTCAATCATCGCCAGTGAAAGATGGGGATGGGCACCTGTGTCGTGAGGGCTACTTTGGCGGCCCACTCCAGCGAGAGCGAGGCCGCAGCCTCCATGCGCATGCTAGCATGGTGCATGAGCACGGCGGCAATCTGTGATCGGGCCAAGGCAGCCCAAACAGCCGATGTTGCTTCTCAGGTGGCGTGGCAACATCTGCCTCAGGATAGCAACTGGCGGGAGTGGCACAATGATTACCCACAAGTATAGGGGATCTATTGTAGTCCTTTCGATAAGTAAGAGTGTCGAACCCAATTAGGAGCAGAAGGAAATGACAAGCAGTTTTCAGTAAGGTATTCTCTGCAAGCACTGAAATTATCGGTAACAGATAGTTTTGTGATAAGGTAATTTGAAACGGGTAACAAGTAATGAAAGTAAAAAAGGTGCAGCAAGGTGGCCCAATCCTTTTTGTAGAAAAGAACAAGCTTGGACAAACTCTTATATAAAGGAGAGTGCTCCCGAGGACACATGGGAATTATCATCAAGCTAGTTTTCATCACGCTCATATGATTCGCGTTTGCTACTTTGATAATTTGATATGTGGGTGGACCGGTGCTTGGGTACTGCCCTTACTTGGACAAGCATCCCACTTATGATTAACCCCTCTTGCAAGCATCTGCAACTCCAAAAGAAGTATTAAGGTAAACCTAACCATAGCATGAAACATATGGATCCAAATCAGCCCCTTACGAAGCAACACATAAACTGGGGTTTAAGCTTCTGTCACTCTAGCAACCCATCATCTATTTATTACTTCCCAATGTCTTCCCCTTGGCTGAAATAATGGTGAAGTGTCATGTAGTCGACGTTCACATGACACCACTAGAGGAGAGACAACATACATCTTATCAAAATATCGAACGAATACCAAATTCACATGACTACTTATAGCAAGACATCTCCAATGTCCTCAGGAACAAACGTAACTACTCACAAATCATATTCATGTTCATAATCAGAGGGGTATTAATATGCATAAAAGATTTGAACATATGATCTTCCACCAAGTAAACCAACTAGCATCAACTACAAGGAGTAATCAACACTACTAGCAACCCACAGTACCAATCTAAGGTTTTGAGACAAAGATTGGATACAAGAGATAAACTATAATTTGAAATGAGATGGTGCTAGTGAAGATGTTGATGGAGACTGACCCCCTCCCGATGAGAGGATCGATGCGATGGCGATGGTGATGATTTCCCCCTCCCGGAGGGATGCTTCCCTGGCCGAACAGCTCCACCGGAGCCCTAGATTGGTTCCGCCAAGGTTCCGCCTCGTGGCTGCGGTGCTTCATCCCGAAAGCTTGCTTATGATTTTTTTTCCAGGGCGAAATACTTCATATAGACAAAGATGGGCACCTGAGGCCTGCCAGGGGGCCCACGAGACAGGGACGCGCCCAGGGGGGTAGGGCGCGCCCCCACCCTCGTGGAGGGTGGGTGGCCCCCCTCTGGTGCTTTCTTCGCCCAATATTTTTTATATATTCCAAATCTGACTTCCGTGGAGTTTCGGGACTTTTGGAGTTGTGCAGAATAGGTCTCTAATATTTGCTCCTTTTCCAGCCCAGAATTCCAGCTACCGGCATTCTCCCTCTTCGTGTGAACCTTGTAAATTAAGAGAGAAAAGGCATAAGTATTGTGACATAATGTGTAATAACAGCCTGTAATGCAATAAATATCGATATAAAAGCATGATGCAAAATGGACGTATCAACTCCCCAAGCTTAGACCTCGCTTGTCCTCAAGCGGAAGCCAATAACGAAAAATATGTCCACATGTTTAGAGATAAAGGTGTCTATAAAATAAAATACGGACATGAGGGCATCATGATCATTCTTAGGACAACAACATGTGTATATATATATTGTCATATGATTTCTTATGCTAAAGTAACGATCTTATTCACAATGTAAAGTATGAATCAGAAACTTCATTGAAAGCTAAAAAACTATAATCTCAGTCATTGTAGCAGTTGCAATTTATCATAACATCGGAGATAGTCAATGTAAGATTTTTTCAGCAAGTCCACATACCCAACTATCATTTAGACTTTCACAATTGCTAACACTCACGCAATACTTATGGGTATGAAGTTTTAATTGGACACAGAGAAAGATAGGGGCTTACTGTTTTGCCTCCCAACCTTTTAACTCAAGGGTAGTGTCAACAATAATAGTTTATGAAAACCCACATCCAATTACCTATATATATGAAGATCTTTCCAACACACAGTGCTTGCCAAAGGATAAAGTATAAAAAGGAGAGGTGAAGATCACCGCGAATCTTGCATAAGACATAAGACAAAAAAATAAAAGATAGGCTGAGGGAGTCCTGGATAAGGGGGTCTTCAGACAGCCGGACTATCTACATTGGCCGGACTGTTAGACTATGAAGATACAAGATTGAAGACTTCGTCTCGTGTTCGGATGGGACTCTACTTGGCGTGGAAGGCAAGCTAGGCAATACGGATATGGATATGTCCTCCTTTGTAACCGACCTTGTGTAACCCTAACCCTCTATGGTGTCTATATAAACCGAAGGGTTTTAGTCCGATGGAAAACAACCATAACATACAATCATACCATAGGCTAGCTTCTAGGGTTTAGCCTCTATGATCTCATGGTAGATCTATTCTTGTACTACCCATATCGTCAATATTAATCAAGCAGGACGTAGGGTTTTACCTCCATCAAGAGGGCCAGAACCTGGGTAAAACATCATGTCCCCTGCCTCCTGTTACCATCCGGCCTAGGCGCACAGTTCGGGACCCCCTACCTGAGATCCGCCGGTTTTGACACCGACATTGGTGCTTTCATTTAGAGTTCCTCTGTGTCGTTGCCGTTAGGCTTGATGGCTCCTACTATCATTGATAGTGATGCGGTCCAGGGTGAGACTTTTCTCCTCGGACAGATCTTCGTATTCGGCGGCTTTGCACTGTGGGTTAATTCGCTTGGCCATCTGGAGCAGATCGAAAGCTACGCCCCTGGCCATCAGGTTAGATTTGGAAGTTTGAACTACATAGCCGACATCCGCGGAGACTTGATCTTCGACGGATTCGAGCCACAGCCGGGCGCGCCGCACTGTCGCGATGGGTATGACCTAGCTCTACCGCCGAACAGTACACCAGAGGCCGCACCCGCATCAGCTCCGACCCTTAGCTCGGAGCCAACTGCGCCAGTCGAGGATGGGTGGTTAGACACCGCCTCAGGGGATGCAGTCTCAACGGCGATCGAGCCAAACACCGGCCTAAACCTCTGCGCAGCCCATGACTCCAAGGTACCGGACTCTTTTCCAGACTCCAAACCATCCACGCCCCTGCCAATCGAATCCGGTTGGGAGCCGATCATGGAATTCACCGCCGCGGATATATTTCAGCACTCGCCCTTCGGCGACATTCTGAATTCACTAAGGTCTCTCTCTTTGTCAGGAGAGCCCTTGCCGGATTATGGCCAATAGGATTGGGATGCGAACGACGAAGAAATTCGACGCCCACCCACCACCCACTTTGTAGCCACTGTTGATGATTTAACCGACATGCTCGACTTCGACTTCCAAGACATCGACGGTATGGACGACGATGTAGGAAACGAACATGAACCAGCACCTATAGGGCACTGGAAAGCCACCTCATCATATGACATATACATGGTGGATACACCCATAGAAGGCAATGGCGACGGGATAGCGGAGGATGACCCCTCCAAGAAGCAACCCAAACACCGACGTCAGCGGCGCCGCTCTAAGTCCTGCCAAAGCAAAAGTGGTGATACCGGCACATGAGATAATAACACTCCGGATAGTGCCGAAGACAATAACAATCCCCTCCAGCAAGATTTAGAGCAGGAGAATGAAGGAGCCAGCTCTCCTGAGAGAGCGCCAGATGGAGAGGAGGAGGATGACAATTACATCCCCCCCTCCGAAGACGAGGCAAGCATCAACGATGATGAATTCGCCGTCCCAGAGGATCCCGTCGAACAAGAGCGCTTCAAGCGCCGGCTTATGGCCACGGCAAATAGCCTGAAGAAAAAGTAGCAGCAGCTTCAAGCTGATCAAGATCTGCTAGCTGACAAATGGACTGAAGTCCTCGCGGCCGAGGAATATAAACTCGAGCGCCCCTCCAAGAGTTACCCAAGGCGCAGGTTACTACCCCGACTGGAGGAAGAAGGATATGATACGGCTGATCGGCCACCTCGTGGCCGCGATAGAGAGGCACTCCAGCCAAAAGCTCAGCCTCCGCCCCAACGCCATTCAAATAAAAAGGCATGGGGAGATACGCCAGACCTGCGAGACATATTGGAGGACAAGGCAAAGCATTCAAGATCGATCTACGGATCACGAGGGCGCACTACTCTGCGAGACGACAAACGTCACGCCGGATACAGTAAAAGCAAATCCGGCTGGGCCAAACACAGCAGGCAAGACCCATTCGAGCTGCGTCGTGATATAGCCCAATACAGAGGCGCCGCACACCCCTTATGCTTCACTGTCGAAGTAATGGAACATCAATTCCCAGAAGGTTTCAAACCTGTAAATTGAATCATATGACGGCACAACAGATCCCGCAGTATGGATTGAGGACTTCCTCCTACACATCCACATGGCCCGCGGCGATGACTTACACGCCATCAAATACCTCCCACTAAAGCTCAAAGGACCAGCGCGACATTGGCTTAACAGCTTGCCAGCTGACTCCATTAGCTGTTGGGAAGATCTGGAAGCCGCACTCCTCGACAACTTTCAGGGCACTTATGTGCGACCACCAGACGCCGATGACTTGAGTCACATAATTCAGCAGCCAGAAGAGTCAGCTAGGCAATTCTGGACTTGGTTCCTTACAAAGAAAAATCAAATCATCGACTGTCCGGATGCGGAGGCCTTAGCGGCTTTCAAGCATAACATCATACACGAGTGGCTAGCCCGGCACCTTGGTCAGGAAAAGCCGAAATCTATGGCAGCTCTCACGACGCTCATGACCCGCTTTTGTGTGGGAGAAGACAACTGGCTGGCTCGCAGTAATAACATATCAAAGAACCATGGTACCTCAGATACCAAGGACGGCAATAGCAGGTCACATCGCAACAAGCATAAGCGCCGCATTAACATCTGGAGCAGTCAATGCCGGATTCAAAGGCTCTAAACCCGGTTAGCGGAAAAAACCATTCAAACAAAGTACGCCGAGTCCGTCCAGCTTGGACCGTATACTCGATCGCTCGTGTCAAATACATGGCACCCCAGACAAGCCAGCCAATCACACCAACAGGGATTGTTGGGTGTTCAAGAAGGCCGGCAAGCTAATTGCCGAAAACAAGGACAAGGGGCTGCATAGCAATGACGAGGAGGAGCCCCGGTAGCCGCACACTGGAGGATAGAAGAGGTTTCCCCCGCAAGTGCGGACGGTGAACATGATATACGCAACCCACATCCCCAAGAGGGAGCGGAAGCGTGCGCTCAGGGACATATATGCGTTGGAGCCAGTCGCCCCAAAGTTCAACCCTTGGTCCTCCTGCCCGATCACCTTCAATCGCAGGGACCACCCCACCAGTATCCGTCATGACGGATTCGCCGCACTGGTCCTAGACCCAATCATCGATGGATTTCACCTCACTCGAGTCCTTATGGACGGCGGCAGCAGCCTGAACCTGCTTTATCAGGACACAGTGCGCAAAATGGGTATAGACCCCTCAAGGATCAAACCCACAAAAACGACCTTTAAGGGCGTCATTCCAGGTGTAGAGGCCCATTGCACAGGCTCAATTACACTGGAAGTGGTCTTCAGATCCCTGGATAACTTCCGAAGCGAAGAGTTAATCTTCGATATAGTCCCGTTCCGTAGTGGTTATCACGCGCTGCTCGGGCGAACCGCATTTGCTAGATTCAATGCGGTACCGCATTATGCATACCTCAAGCTCAAGATGCCAGGACCTCGCGGAGTTATTACAGTCAATGGAAACACAGAGCGCTCTCTTTGAACAGAGGAGCACACCGCAACCCTCGCAGCAGAAACGCAAAGCAGCCTCTCAAGGCAATCAACCAGTTCGGCGCTTCACAACCCGGACACCTTCAAGCGCGCTCGGGGAAATCGACAAATAGACCACCTGGCATGATCTGAGCTCGCGTAGCAATACGGCGGCCACCCCAATCCCAGCCCAGTGGCGAAACTCGTGCCGTGCGTACATAATTATGCATTAAAAATACCATGGGCACATGTGGGGAGGGGGCACAACTGCGGCACACCCCAAGACGCGGCCTAAACCGCACTAGGGGCTTCCCGTTCGGTTATTTTTATTTTTCTTTCAGGACCTTAATATCTAGAAACACTTTTCGGCAACACTATTGCCGAACACATGATGCAGCAACCAAGGAGGCAGACAGCTACGTTATACCACGGAATTCCCAGGTTGATTACAGTAACGAATGAAATATTCAATTTAACATCATTCCTCAGCTTTCCCTTCGAGGGTACATAGTCCTACTCTTTTCTTATCGCACTATCTGTGTGACTCTACTTTGACGCAATTTTTTAATAAACAATGCATGACATTACGACTATTATTGCATTTTTGTTATATATATATACCTATGTGTTCATTAATGACGCCTTGCAACCGTACACTCTGGTATGACCAATACACCAAGGGCTTACGTACCCCACAATGCGGTGTGAAAAGTTTGAACACTTTCACAAGTGCGGCACACCGAACTTATAGCATTATATGCATCAGCTCTGAATCATGTCTTTGGTCAAATGTTGTGTTTGCCCGGCTCCTATCTTTTGGTACCTTGCGTTCCGCTCTATCGGCTCAGGTAGTGCTAGGAGAACTACTGCGATTGTGCCCCGGTTCTGCCGGGCTTAGCACCTCAGTAGAGAAAGCTAAACCTGACTGCCATGTTAAGGCAAGAGACTGGTCGCTGTTCGGCGAGGTTTTTCGAGTCCCTAAAGACTTATGCCGCTTAGGGCGAGGGGCCGGCCCTGTCCGTTCTGTATCGTGCCCCGAATTCGGCCTTCCGAATATCAGGGGCTTCGCCGAAATTTAAAATTATAGAATTCTATGGCTAAGTGAGAGTGATAAAGCATTATTAGTCCAGTTGCCTCGTTCGTTGTGCTGAGCACCTCCCTTGAAGGACCCAAATATGGAACAAGAGTGCTCAGGTTTATCCCGAACACCCTAGCACTTGTGGCATGGGGGCAGAAGCCGAGGACTAGCCATCTCTCAGATTGGATAAACGGACAAACATAAGGTAATATTTTAAATTCAAACAAGCGTTGCATAGCGCATATGACACAAGTTTTCATAAATACAGGATAAAACAAGCAAGTCTCATTCAAATATTACATCTTTTGAACACTCATCCACGATAAGACGGGCACCTGGCAGAACACCCTCGTAGTACATCTTGGGGTGACGGTGCTCCTTGCCCTCTGGCGGCCCCTCCTTGATCAGCTTCACGGCGTCTAGCTTGACCCACTGCAATTTCACACGGGCGAAAGCCCGGCGTGCACCTTCAATGCAGACAGATCGCTTGACGACCTCGAGCCGCGGGCAGGCATCCACAAGCCGCCTCATCAGGCCGAAGAAGCTGTTCGGAAGGGCGTTGCCAAGCCACAACCGGACTATAAAGCTATTCATGGCCTGATCGGCCGCCTTATGTAGCTCGACCATCTGCTTCAGCTGGTCGCTCATTGGCACCGAATGTTTGGCCTCAGCATACTGTGACCAGAACAGCTTCTTCGTCGAGCTTCCGTCCTCGGCCTGGTAAAACTGTGCGGCATCGGACACCCTGCGGGGCAAATATGCGAATGCTCCTAAAGAGCTCTGGATCCGGGTAAGTAATCGGTAATTTACTTTTACATGCTTGCTTTACATATAGAAAGCCTTACTCGCCGCTATCTTCTTCATCGCGTCGATCTCTTGGAGGGCCTTTTGGGCTTCGGCCTTGGTAGTTTTTACACTCTCGAGGGCCGTGGCAAGCTCAGACTCCCGCGTCTTGGAGTCAAGCTCCAACGCCTCGTGCTTCGCCACAAGAGCCTGGAGCTCTTGCCACACCTCGTCCACCCGAGGCTCGTACTTCTCTCGCTCGGTGCACTCCTTGGCCGCTGTATCTTCGGCCTTGGTCAGCGCTTGCTTCAGGGTCGCCACCTCGGTCGTGGCCCCTGGCAAACATACGATGATCCTGTCATTTTGCAATTGCGTCCTCTTATATATATACATAAGATAGGGTATTACTTACCCTTGTTCTCCTCGAGCTGCCTTTTGGCAAGGCCGAGCTCTTTCCTGGACCCCTCGAGGTCCTGCTTCAGTACGGCGACCTCCACAGTCAGTGCGGCGGACGCCAGCAGCGAAGCCTGCATACGCATATTGACATACTTATATTAGACTCTTGCGATATTATTTGATCCTCTGTTCGGCTTTTCTTTGTGAACACCGAACAAAGCATCATGGGCTACTATCTATGCGGCAATATTTCTACTATATTTTAAAACTCTTACCTCAAAGCCTATTAGAAGGTTGGCACAGGCTTTAGTCAATCCGCTCTTGGCGGACTGAACCTTCTGGATCACCGCACTCATGATCGTGCGTTGCTCCTCGTCGATGGAAGCGCTACGAAGCGCTTCCAGCAGATTGTCCGGCGCCTCTGGATGGACAGAGGTGACCGGCACAGGCGTCTTGCTCCTCTTAGAAGAAGGCCGCCTGCCCGAGCCCGGAACCGCTGGAGGGTCCGCCGCGGTGTTCGGCTGAGGGCCGAACTCGGAGCTCTCGGGGGCCCCGTCCCCGCGGCTCCCGGAGTCCGGAAGGTCACCTTGAGGCGCCTCCAGGACTGTCTTCCCTTGACCCGGTGCCTCTTGAGATAGCACCTCGGCGTCGTCAGCAGGATGAGGGGAGGTGGCGGTCGGGACTGGACCGCTATCCATGTCCGACAATCCCAGGGAGCCGCCCGATGATACAACGATGCTGGTTCACGGCGGCCTGCATAATCATGTTCGGCGTTAGGAAAAGTAGTGCGACAAAGGAATGCTATGAGTTACTCTGGTATCTGAATACTTATGATCTCCCCGGGGGCTTGGCCCGGGTCAACCACTCATCTTCACCCTCGTCGGCGGCGGTGTCCAGAAGGAGAGTCCTCCCCTTCTTGGACCCTTCGGCCTCCCCAGTTGGGGCGGCCTTCCTTTTCTTGTCTCCCCCGCCTGGAGGGGGAGCATCTTCTTCTTCCTCCTCATCTACGAGGGAAGAGTGTGCCACAGAGTTATTGGACGATGAGTCTGATAACACCTGGCGTCGGGAACCCTTTCGGGTTCCCTTGGCCTTCTTGGTCTTCTCCGGCACCTTGTAAGGAGCCGGAGCTAGCATCTCCATCAGGGGAGCGCTCGCAATGTCTTCGGGTAAAGGGGCCGGACAGTTAATCTGCCCCGACATCTCCACCCAGTCCTATTAAAGGCAGGGAGATTAGACCCCGCGCATAATTAAGCTAGGGAAAATAAATGACCTATGGGACGTATTGAACTCACCGGACGCGCTAGGCGCTTTGCGCTTAATCCGCGGTCCTCGGCGAGAGAAGGGGGGACCTCGGCGCCCTTGAACATCACCTTCCAGACGTCCTTGTGCGTCGTATCAAAGAGCTCGCTCAGAGTCTGGTGCTGGGCCGGGTTGAACTCCCACAAGGTAAAATCCCGTTGTTGACACGGGAGGGTCCGGCGGATGAGCATAATTGGACTATGTTAACAAGCTTGAGCTTCTTGCTCGCCATGCTCCGGATACATTTCTGGAGTCCATCCAGCTCCACCGATGAACCCCACGACAAGCCCTTCTCTTTCCAGGAAGTGAGCCGTGTTGGGAATCCGGATCGAAACTCAGGGGCTGCCGCCCATTCGGCGTCGCGCGGCTCGGTGATGTAGAACCACGGCTATTGCCATCCCTTTATTGTCTCCACGAAGGAGCCTTCGAGCCATACGACATTGGGCATTTTGCCCACCATGGCTCTGCCGCATTCTTCTGTTGGCCTTGTACTACCTTCGGCTTGATATTGAAGGTCTTTAACCACAGGCCGAAGTGGGGCCGGATGCGGAGGAAAGCCTCACACACGTCGATGAACGCCGAAATGTTGAGGATGAAGTTCGGGGCCAGATCATGAAAGTCCAGCCCGTAGTAGAACATGAGACCATGGACGAATGGATGGAGGGGAAACCCTAGTCCGTGGAGGAAGTGGTTAAGGAAAACTACCCTCTCGTAAGGTTTGGGGTAGGGACGATCTGCCCCGCAGCGGGCAGCCGATGCGCGATGTTCGCAGCTAAGTATCCGGCTCTGCGCAGCTTCTTGATGTCTCCCTCCGTGACGGAGGAGACCATCACCTGCCTCCCACTCCGGACATGGTTGGAGAAGGTTGAGGTGGAAGTGTGGACTTGGGCGCTAGAGCTCGAGTGTGCGAAAACGAATGAGCAAAGGAGGAAGAAGGCGTGGATAGAAAGGTGAATCCTTATCCCTTTATATGGGCGGACGAAACTAAGCGGCCCCACTTGCCTGGTAGAACTCGCTTATCCCCCAAGCGCCCCAATTGATGGCGCGGTTGGGTTACCCATGCCCGTATTGATGAGAATCCCGTAATAAGGGGACACGATCTCTGCTTTGACAAGATGTGTCGGAAAACTACCTGGCGTTATGTGCGGGGCTGGTTAAAGGAAATGGTTCGAATAATCACCAGGCCATGACATAACGTCATGCTGCAAAAACAAGGTGCAAATTAGATCTGCGGAAATATTATTCTCTCTACGATGGAATGTGGAACTTATTTTGGAGGGTCGGACACTATCCTCGTATTCAAAACCTTCTGTGATGTATTCGGAGAAGGAACCCGCCTTGCTATGCCGAAGACAATACTGCGCGCCGGACTCATCGTCATTAAATCCGGACAGCCGGACTATCTCCATTGGTCGGACTGTTAGACTATGAAGATACAAGATTGAAGACTTCGTCTCGTGTCCGGATGGGACTCTACTTGGCGTGGAAGGCAAGCTAGGCAATACGGATATGGATATTTCCTCCTTTCTAACCGAAATTGTGTAACCCTAACCCTCTCTGGTGTCTATATAAACCGAAGGGTTTTAGTCCGTAGGATAACAACCATAACATACAATCATACCATAGGCTAGCTTCTAGGGTTTAGCCTCTCTAATCTCGTGGTAGATCTACTCTTGTACTACCCATATCATCAATATTAATCAAGCAGGACATAGGGTTTTACCTCCATCAAGAGGGCCCGAACTTGGGTAAAACATCGTGTCCCCTGCCTCCTATTACCATCCGTCCTAGACGCATAGTTCGGGACCCCCTACCCGAGATCCACCGGTTTTGACACTGATATAGGCCCTTCGTAGAGGGAAGCAGAGGTTTTCATGTGTTTTTATGGTTGGATGCACGAAATCTTAATGCAAAAGAACGTCACTTTATATTGCCACTTGTGATATGGACCTTTATTATGCAGTCTATCACTTTTATTTCTTCCACATCACAAGATCGTATAAAGCTTATTTTCTCCAGACTAATAGATCATACATATTTACAGAGCAATTTTTATTGCGTGCAACAATGACAACTTACTTGAAGGATCTTACTCAATCCATAGGTAGATATGGTGGACTCTCATGGAAAAAGTGGGTTTAAGGATATTTCAAAGCACAAGTAGTATCTCTACTTGGTGCAACGAATTTGGCTAGCATGAGCGGGAAAGGCAAGCTCAACATGTTGGATGATCCATGACAATATAATTTATTTCGGATATAAGAAAATATAACCCATTATGTTGTCTTCCTTGTCCAACATTGATACGTCTCCGTCGTATCTACTTTTCGAAACACTTTTGCCCTTGTTTTGGACACTAACTTGTATGATTTGAATGGAACTAACCCGGACTGACGCTGTTTTCAGCAGAATTACCATGGTGTTTTTTTATGTGCAGAAAACAAATATTCTTGGAATGACCTGAAACTCCACTGGAGGTCTAAGAAAAAATAATAAAAATCCTCGCCAAATATGAAGACCAGGGGGCCCACACCCTTCTCACGAGGGTGGGGGCGCCCCCCCTTAGGGCGTGCCCCCTACCTCGTGGGCCCCCTGTTGCGTCTCCGACTCCAACTCCACCTCCATATATTGAGTTTCGATGAGAAAAAAATCAAAGAGAAGAAATCATCGCGTTTTACGATACGGAGCCGCCGCCAAGCCCTAAAACCTCTCGGGAGGGCTGATCTAGAGTCCGTTCGGGGCTCCGGAGAGGGGGATTCGTCGCCATCGTCATCATCAACCATCCTCCATCACCAATTTCATGATGCTCACCGCCATGCGTGAGTAATTCCATCATAGGCTTGCTGGACGGTGATGGGTTGGATGAGATTTATCATGTAATCGAGTTAGTTTTGTTAGGGTTTGATCCCTAGTATCCATTATGTTCTGAGATTGATATTGTTATGACTTTGCTATGCTTAATGCTTGTCACTAGGGCCTGAGTGCCATGATTTCAGATCTGAACCTATTATGTTTTCATCAATATATGAGAGTTCTAGATCCTATCTTGCAAGTCTATAGTCACCTACTATGTGTTATGATCCGGCAACCCCGAACTAACAATAATCGGGACCACTCCCGGTGATGATCGTGGTTTGAGGAGTTCATGTATTCACGATGTGCTAATGCTTTGTTCCGGTTCTCTATTAAAAGGAGGCCTTAATATCCCTAGTTTCCAATAGGACCCCGCTGCCACGGGAGGGTAGGACAAAAGATGTCATGCAAGTTCTTTTCCATAAGCATGTATGACTATATACGGAATACATGCCTACATTACATTGATGAATTGGAGCTAGTTCTGTGTCACCCTATGTTATGATTGTTACATGATGAACCGCATCCGGCATAATTATCCATCACTGATCCGGTGCCTACGAGTTTTCCATATACTCGTTTATGCTTATTTACTTTTCCGCTGCTACTGTTACAATCACTACAAAATACCAAAAACATTACTTTTGCTGTCTTTACTTTTGTTGCCGTTACCAACACTATCATATTACTTTGCTACTAAACACTTTGCTGCAGATACTAAGTTTCCAGGTGTGGTTGAATTGACAACTTAGCTGCTAATACTTGAGAATATTCTTTGGCTCCCCTTGTGTCGAATCAATAAATTTGGGTTGAATACTCTACCCTCGAAAGCTGTTGCGATCCCCTATACTTGTGGGTTATCAAGACTAATTTCAGGCGCCGTTGCCGGGGAGCATAGCTCTATTCTTTGAGTCACTTGGGATTAATATCTGCTTATCATTATGAAGAACTTGAGAGATCCAAAAACCAAGATCTATCCCTCAACTACGAGGGGAGGTAAGGAACTGCCATCTAGCTCTGCACTTGATTCACCTTCTGTTATGAGTAAGCTAGCGACACCTACACCTGCTTTTGCTATCCGTTCTGATATGTCACATGTTATTGATGTTGCCACTTCTGTTATGCATGATACTTATGATGAAACTGCTTCTATGTCTGATACTACTGTGCCCCCTGGTGAATTTCTTGATGAACAAATTGGTAGGGCTAGAGAAAAAGAAGTTATTGAATCTGAATACGACGATGATAGTGATGATGAAAATATGCCTGCTATTCCTGAAGGTTATGTTTTTGATAAGGAATCTTCTACCGCTATTTTCGCCTGCAGAGATAGATATGAGCTTAAGAGGTTATTAATTAAATGGAACAAAGAATCTCTTAGAGATAGAATGAAACCCGACCCTGCTTTTGCTACTTCACCTATATGTGTTCCTGATAAAGATTATGAATTCTCTGTTGATCCTGATATAATTATTTTGGTTGAATCTGATCCATTTTATGGCTATGAATCTGAAACTGTTGTGGCACATCTTACTAAGTTAAATGATATAGTTTCCCTGTTTACTAATAATGTGTCACAGCCCTAGAGTACCTGAGTGAAATAGTTGCATCTACACTCATGCATCATGTCTAAAATTTCTGAAAGTTGAATTGAGGTTTGTTGAAACCCTCAGAAACCAGTTCAAAAATAATTAACATTAAAATGTCTTCAAAGAAGTCCAAGAAAATGTTCCTCTTAGTCTCTGAAAATATTGGCAAGAGGTAAAATTCAAACCAATGTTTTTGGTATCTCAGAAACATTTATTTTGTGCCTTTGAATTAATTCAATAACTATTTGCATTGGATATATATTCTTTATATAATTAATATATGTCCAATAATTCTGGAACATTTTATGTGGTTTGGGATATTTTTCTAGCCACATAATTATTTTCAGGATTTTATTAAATGGTTTGGTGTTAAAAACTAAACCCAAAACAATTTCAGAAAAATAGAAAACAGAAACAATTCAGAAAACAGAGAAGAGAGAAAACTTACCTGGCACCACCAACCGGCCCAGCAGTGTAGCTGGACGGCCCAGCCCGCCAGGGGCTCCTCCCTGTCGTCTTCCCCCTTGCCAGGAGGACGAGCGCATGGCCGGCGTGCGCGAGCACGCGTCCGGCCACCTCCTGCTTGCTCGCCGCTGCTGGAGACTACCCCGAGCACCACGTGCATCGCCTGACCTTCCCCTAGACCCTCTCACTCTCCCACGGCTTCCTCCCCCTTCTCTGCTCTCTCCCCGAACGCGCCCACCGCCGCCGACGTGCACCACCGCGGCCACCGCCTCCGCCTCGCCTCTCCGACATGCCCAGAAGCTCCGCCGCGATGCCCTTGCCCTCCCCACCGAGCCACGCTTCACCGGAGGCCGTGCATCGCCGCCATCGGGTCGTCTTCAACCTTGGTACCCGCCGGACGCCGTTCATCGATTCGCCTCGCTCCGGTCGCCCCCGAGCCCACTGATCAGCTCATCGACCTCCCTGTGAGCTCCGCCGCTTTCCCCTCTTCTTTCCCACGCATTTGCACCCTCTAGGCCATAGTTCCACCATGGACGAAGCTCGTCTCCGCTCGAGCTTGTCGCCGGCGTCGCTCCGGCGACCATTTGGTCATTCCGTGCTACCCGACATGCTTGCCGCTTCGCGTAGTGCCTCGTTAGCGCCTCAGTTCCCGCGATTGCACGCTGTAGCCCAAACCCCGCACATGGACAAACTCCGGCCGCCGCCTTGGAGCTCCCCGTCGTTGGCTCCGGCCATGATAGACCCGGCCTCCACCCCCACTAGATGCGCGCCTGCAAGAGCTCTCTAACGAGCCCAAGAACAGCCTCCCCCATGCCCTGTAGCGCGTTTCTGACGCTCTCCGCCGTCTCGGGCCTCGACGGCGTCGAGTCGCCGGCGGGTTTGACCTGCCGACCAGGGGTTTGACCCTGCTGACCGAGTTAACCCTTGGGTGGGCCCAGTTTGACCCGTCTGGGTCAATGGCAAATGGGACCCGCCTGCTAATTAAGTAGGATTAGGACTAACTAAAAACTAGTTAGACTAATGACACTGACGCACGGGACCCACTGTCAGGTTTGACCTGGACCAGGCCTGTTGACCTGCTGACGTCATAATGATGAGTGCTGACGCCATAACTCATTTTCTGGATTAAAAATAATTCAGAAATTCCAGAAAATGCCCAAAACTTCTAAAAATCATAGAAATTCAACCGTAACTCATAATGAAATAAATTATATATGAAAAATTATCAGAAAAATTCAAGGAATCCATCTGTACCATATTCATGCATGTTTGAACAATGTTTGTCCTCTGTTTTGGACAAAACAACTAAAGGGCATTTAAATAATCATAGATGGTGTTGGAATTTGAATCTTGTATTCAAACCAACTTCATTTAAATCATAACTAGATGCATTTGCTCAAATCACAGCATATTGCCATGCCATGATCATGCATCATATTGTCGCATATGCATTGATTGTGTTCTTCTCTATTGCCGGTGGTTGTCCCCTCTCGATAGATGTATTCCGACTATAAGATCGATGACACCGATGAAGAGATATACTATCTTCAGAAGTGCCAGGCAAGCACAACCCCCTTGTTCATTCCGATACAAGCCCACTCTCTCGCTCCTGCTCTCTTTTACTGCATTAGGACAACAACGATCCATCTGTACTTGTTGCGGTAGTTGAACCCCTTATCCTCTGCATGACCTGTCATTGCCACAGTAAATAGATGAAACCCACTAGCATGAGTAGGAGTTGTTTGAGCCCTGATGTGCCTACTCATTCATGCTTGTTTGTCATGCCTGCTACTGCTTAGAGTTTAGTCAGGTATGATTCATCGGGGGTGACTTGGAACAGTGATGAACATGTCCTACTGTGTGTGAGCTAAGTGTGTGAATACGTTTTTGGTAAAGGTAGCGGTGAGAGGCCATGTAGGAGTACATGGTGGGTTGTCTCATTGCAGCCGTCCTCAGGAACTGAGTTCTGTGTCTGTGATCCATGAACAGCTACTACCACTCATTGGGATCCTTAATTGACCCTCTCGGCTTCTTAATCACCCTAGTACTCTGTCCAGAAGTTGCAACTAGTTTCTGGTGTTTGTAGGTTATGTGTTGGCGGCCGTGCATAGCGCTGACCCTAGGGGTGGGCTATGTTGCGGTAGATACACCGTGGCACGGTGTACTGGGCACCCGTTTGGTGTCTCGGGAATCCTGTTCACATTGTTCGGGGCCATATGTGGAAACCTCGGCCGGACTCCCTGCGAATGGAACCTGGATAGGCGATAAACCTGGACTAGAGACTTAAGTGTTTAGGTAGGCCGTGGCCGACACCCTCGTTGGGCTTCCGCTTGAAGGTTGCCGAGTACATGTCGTGTAAACGACGGTAAGTGGTGGGAGCGTGTGTGAAGAAGTACACCCCTGCAGGGTTATCATTATCTATTCGAATAGCCGGATTCCTCGGATATGGAAACTTGGACCCCTTGCATAGTTCATAGACAAGTGAAAGTGGATACTCTAAAACTCGCAAGATAAGTGTTAGTGCTATGGATGGCGTTCTCGCAGGGAGGCGAGAGCGGATCCATAGTGGTGTATTGATATGGTGAATATGTGGACTCGTGTGCGCCACCTCAAAAGAGTTACTAGCAGTCGTAGTTCAGGATAGCCATCGAGTCAAAGCTGGCTTGCTGCAGTTAAACTCCACCACCCCCTTTGTTGATACCGATGCATATGTAGCTAGTTCTGATGTAAGTCTTGCTGGGTACATTTGTACTCACGTTTGCCTATTTTATGTTTTTGCAGAGAGACGTCAGTCTCGCTAGTAGTTCCATGTGGACTTCGACGTTTAGCTTGATACCTCGGCTACGATCTTGTACCCTTGGGAGGGTCTGGTATATAGTCAGGCTCCTCAGCCTTCTTCATTTTTAGTTGTCTGTACTCAGACAAGTTAAGCTTCCGCATGTGCTTTGACTTGCATGCTCTGGATGTTGGGTCATGAGACCCATGTTTGTAATATCTCGCTCCTCGGAGCCTAGTGAATAAATACTTGAGTCGTAGAGTTATGTTGTGATGCCATGTTGTATTTACACATATCGAGCATATTGTGTGTATGATTGAAATGCTTGGTATGTGTGGTATCCGACAATCTTGTTGTTTATCCTTGGCAGCCTCTCTTATGGGGAAATGTAGTCCTGTGCTACCATGAGCCATAGTAGTCTGCTATAGCCCGGTTCACCGGAGTCCTGCTAGCCCATCACTACTGCTCAGGACACTTGACTGACCGGCATGTGTTTCACTTCGTTCCTGTGTCTGTCCTTTCGGGGAAATGTCACGCAGTGACATCCGGAGTCCTGCCTAGCCTGCTACAGCCCGGGTTCCTGGAGTCCTGTTAGCCCAATGCTACATCCCAGATTCACACGCTGCTGACTGACATGCTTGATGTGACTCATGTATGCCTGTCTCCATAGGCATGTGCCGCTTTGGGTTCACGACTAGCCATGTCGGCCCGGGTTCCCTGTCATGTGGATGCTAGCGACACTATCATATACGTGAGCCAAAAGGCGCAAACGGTCCCAGGCCATGGTAAGGCCACACCCGTGGGAATACCGTGCGTGAGGACGCAAAGTGATATGAGGTGTTACCGGCTAGATCGATGTGACTTGGAATCCGGGTCCTGACATAATGAGAGATCACATTACCTCTATTTACTCAAAATATTTTCGTTCTCATTAAAGGGTGATGCTAAGATATGCTTTAATTCTCTTGATCCTGGTTGTGTTCATAGTCCCCAGGATATGATTTATTACTTCTCTGCTAAATATTTCCCTGCTCATAAGAAACAAGCTGCTTTGAGGGAAATATACAACTTTGTGCAAATTAAAGAAGAGAGTCTCCCACAAGCTTGGGGGAGGCTTCTCAAGTTACTTAATGATTTGCCTGATCATCCTCTTAAGAAACCCGAAATACTTGATATCTTTTATAACGGACTAACCGATGCTTCCAGAGATTACCTGGATAGTTGCGTTGGTTCTCTTTTCAGGGAAAAAACACCGGATGAAGCTGAAATTCTATTGAATAATATGTTGACAAATGAAAATAATTGGGAACCTCCTGAGCCAGCTCCTGCTCCAATTACTGAGCTTATTCCTAAACCAACTCTGAAGAAGAGAGGTGTTCTATTTCTCAGTCCCGAAGATATGCAAGAGGCAAAGAAATCTATGAAAGAGAAAGGTATTAAAGCTGAAGATGTTAAGAATTTACCTCCTATTGAAGAAATACATGGTCTTAATATACCGCCTGTTGAAGAAACATATGATCTCAATTATTTATTTGTTGAAGAACCTCCTGATCCCGATATCCCGACACAGGTAGTAAAGGTAAATTCTCTCTATAGATATGATAAAGCTGAAGTTCCTCCTACTAAAATTGCTAGTCAGTTCTTGGATGAGTTTGATAACTTTATGTATAAGCAAGACGACTTCAATGCTTATTTTGGTAGACAATTAAAAGAAAATGCTTATATGATTAGACGCTTGGGTGATTACATGGCTGATATGAAAGGTGAACTTAAACTTGTTAGCAAACATGCTTCTATGGTTACCACTCAAGTAGAACAAGTACTTAAAGCTCAAAAAGAAGTGCTTGAAGAAATTAATAGTAAGAAAAATGATTATGCTGTTAGAGTGGCAACTAGAACTGGTAGAATGACTCAGGAACCTTTGTATCCTGAAGGCCACCCTAAGAGAATCGAGCAAGATTCTCAGAGAAATAATATTGATGTTCCTAGTTCTTCTAGAAAGAAGAAAAAGAAAAATGATAGAACTATGAAAACTTATAGTGAACCTATTGCTGAACCACCTGATAATCCAAATGATATATCTATGTCTGATGGTGAAACACAATCTGGTAATGAATATGAACCTAATGAAATAATAATAATGATGTTCATGATGATGCTCAACCTAGTAATAACAATGATGTAGAAATTGAACCTGTTGTTGATCTTGATAACCCACAATCAAAGAATCAACGTTATGATAAAAGAGACTTTGTTTCTAGGAAACATGGTAAAGAAAGGGAACCTTGGGTTCGGAAACCCATGCCTTTTCCTCCAAAACCATCCAAGAAAAAGGATGATGAGGATTTTGAGTGCTTTTCTGAAATGATTAGGCCTATCTTTTTGCGTATGCGATTAACTAATGTGCTCAAAACAAATCCTTATGCTAAATATATGAAGGATATCATTACTAATAAAAGAAAGATACCGGAAGCTGAGATTTCCACCATGCTTGCTACTTATACTTTTAAGGGTGGAATACCAAAGAAACTTGGAGATCCCGGAGTACCTACTATACCTTGCTCAATTAAAAGAAATTATATTAAAACTGCTTTATGTGATCTTGGAGCCGTTGTGAGTGCTATGCCTCTCTCTTTATATTGTAGACTTGACTTGCATAAGCTGACACCTACCAAAATATCTTTGCAAATGGCTGATAAATCAACTGCTATACCTGTCGGTATTTGTGAGGATGTGCCTATTATGGTTGCAAACGTTACTATTTTAACGAACTTTGTTATACTTGATATTCCCGAGGATGATAGTAATTCTATTATTCTTGGAAGACCTTTTCTTAATACTGCAGGGGTTGTTATTGATTGCAACAAAGGCAATGTCACTTTTCATGTTAATGGTAATGAGCATACGGTACATTTTCTGAGGATACAACCTCAAGTTCATAGTATCAATTCTATCAGAAAAATTCCATCGATTATATTTGGAGATTTTGAATTTCCTCTTCCTACTGTCAAGAAGAAATATGGTATACTTATTATAGGGGATGTGCATATCCCCATTGTGGTAACTTAGTGTTATTCGAAATTTCTCCGACTCCATGATTATCGGAATGAGTTTGTTAACAAGACTTGATCAACCTTGTTAGTGGATTATTTTTTATGACCATGAGATGGACGAAACTAGAAACACAAACTTCTGTACCCTCTTTATATTTTCTGTTATTTAGTAGAAATAAAGTAAAAATAGTATTTTTGTATCTGTTATCTGATTATCCGTGCAATATAAAAATAACCCGAAAATAAAAGTCCTCAGAATAACATGCCAATGTAATATGATTTTTTCGGGAATATTTGAGGATTTACTATGCAAAAATCACCATGGGAGGAGCTGCCACCTGGCCACGAGGGTGGTGGGCGCCCCCCCATAGGGCGCCCCTACCTCGTGGGCCCATGGTGGCCCTCCTCCACTTATCCCAGCACCCATCTTCTTCCTCTGTCTCACACAAACCCGAAAAACCAACTCAAGCACGATTTCCAGCCACTTTTGCTATGATTTTCGATCTCCCATCTCAAAGCACCTCTTGCAAAACTGCTCGGGGAGATTGTTCCTTGGTATGTGACTCCTCCATTGGTCCAATTAGTTTTTGTTCTAGTGCTTTATTCATTGCAAATTTGTGCTGCATAGGTGACCATGTTCTTGAGCTTGCATGTCAAATTTATATGGCTCCAAGTAGTTTTGATGCATGATATAGGCTCTAGGCACTTGTAGGAGTAGTTGCTATCAGTTTTATTGAAGTTGGTTTACTTTTGTTTGAAGTTACTAAAAAATTCAGATTATTTCAGAAAATGATGAGGAGATTATTGAGGGGCTCATCGAACCAAAGCTCGAAGGAAAAGGCACCGAAGCCTAAGTAGAATTTGTCGCGCACCGCGGAGATTCGGGCGTGCGAATGGCCTTCTGATGATTTCTTGAGAGGAGCCGATATCTATGAAGATTTTCATGAATTGGCTCACAATGGAGGCCTCACCGCTTTCCTCCACGACCAATGCGATCAGTATCTCTTACTCACAAACACCTTTGTGCAAAACTTTTATTTTCATCCTAGGAACTCACCACCTACGGTGGAATTTCATTTATATGATGAGCCTAAGGAGATGTCACTTTTTGATTTCGGTCGTATTTGTCTAGTCCCTTTTGAGGGCAAGACAGAACAACCACACCATGATGATGTGGAGGGATTTATTAATAATATCACTGTAGGAGAAAGCAGGAAGGTTTCCGATGCACGAATCACTAGCATACATTTTCCTGTTTTACATTACTTTGCATTATTTGCCAGTCGTTGTTTAATTGGACACGGAAACAGTGGAAACCTTAGTATCCCTGATTTAATTATTCTACTCCAAGGTTTATACAGTGATAACACTTTTAGTTTGGGCGGTATTATTGCCAGACGGTTAAATATGAACCGTACTAAGGGCCCCATCTTTGGAGGCATTTATGCTACACGCCTAGCCGCACATTTTAACATACCTATTAGGCATGCTGAGAAGGAAGAAAAGGTGCTACCCCATGTTTATCTAGATCATAAAAGTATAGTGGCACATGATTTTATTGTTAAGAATAGGGCAGGGGGCTTAAATATCAATTGTTCTTTAATAAACATCATCCTGAGAGGATTACCTTGCCTGCTCCTCCTTTGTTTGATTTGACTGCAGGCACGTACCTTGTTCCGTTGACGGCTATTCACGCCTATCGGAACCCTGCACCAGCCGAGGAGCCAGAACCGGAACCGCAATTTGATCCTTCACGACAGTCTAACTATCAGTGGGATCCGGAGATGATTGCCAGCCAGTGGCAGTTAGAGTTTTCTTCTTCATCACAGTACGACCCCAACAACTATTATTATGGATATCCGCCAGGCCAGCCGTGGTCATAGACCAACTTAGGCCAAAAGCCTAAGCTTGGGGGAGTACGTATTTCTCACTGACATTACATTTATGTTCACACACACTCATTGCTAGATGTCGGTGCTCATACTTTTTCACTGTAATATCCATGCTAGTTTATTTTCTTTTTCCTGCTTTCTTCTTGTGCGTTTGTTAAACCTTAAGAAAAACCAAAAAATTAGTAGTAGTTTATTTTTTTGCTGTAGTAGTAATAATTAAAAAGAAAACCCAAAAATATTTCATGTTCTTCTTTTGCTTGTTGGGAGCTTTCCCGTGTAAATAGTTTTATTTCTTTTCTTTCCTTTGGGGGTCAGTAAGAGAAGACCATAATTAAATTGTTGAAGTGGCTCTTATATGCATTATTGTTGAATTAACCCAAGAGCCCATATTGCCTTGTCTTCTCCTGTTTATTGAAAGCTCGCATATTCCAGCTTAGTCCAATGCACGTGCACTCTTATTATTATTCACACCATTCGGTCGTGCAAGTGAAAGGCAATTATGATGATATATGATGGACTGACTGAGATGAGAACAGCTGGTATGAACTCGACCTCTTTTGTTTTTGTAAATATGATGAGTCCCGCGTTCTTGATTCAGCTTATTATGAATAAACATGTTTGCAATGACAATTAGAGATCATAGTTGCTTGTGCCATGCTTGATTAGCTATGAGTTATAATGATTTACCTTGTGTGCCAACATGCTATTAAGATGATTATGATGTGGTATGATGGGGTGGTATCCTCCTTTGAATGATTTAAGTGACTTGACTTGCCACATGTTCACGCATGTAGTTGAAACAAATCAACATAGCCTTCACGATATTTATGTTCATGGTGGATTATATCCTACTCATGCTTGCATCCAATGTTTATTAATTTTAATGCATGTACATGGATGTTGTCGCTCTCTAGTTGGTCGCTTCCCAGTCTTTTGCTAGCCTTCACCTGTACTAAGCGGGAATACTGCTTGTGCATCCAATCCTTTAAACCTGAAAGTTATTCCAGATGAGTCCACTATACCTTCCTATATGCGGTATCTACCTGCCGTTCCAAGTAAATTTGTATGTGCCAAACTCTAAACCTTCAAATAAACATTCTGATATGTATGCTCGAATAGCTCATGTATCAACAAAGGATGTCCTCATCTTCCATGTTAGGCGGGTTATTCTCAAGAGGAGTGGACTCCGCTCCTCACTCACGAGAAAATGGCTGGTCACCGGGATGCCCAGTCCCATGCTTTATGCAAACTAAATCAAAATTAATTGCAAACAAAACTCCCCCTGGGACCTGATGTATGTTGGAGGCACTCGCTGTTTCGAGCAAGCCATGGATTGATGTTTGTTGGTGGAGGAAGAGTATAAAGTTTACCATTCTGTTTGGGAACCGCCTATAATGTGTTTAGCATGGAAGATATCGCCATCTCTTAGTTGTTACGTTGACAATGAAAGTATACCGCTCAAAATGCAATTTATCTCTATTTCAAAACTGAGCTCTGGCACCTCTACAAATCCTTGCTTCCCTCTGTGAAGGGCCTATCCATTTACTTTTATGTTGAGTCATCACCCTCTTATTAAAAAGCACTAGCTGGAGAGCACAGCTATCATTTGCATTCATCACTATTAATTTATGTTGGGTATGACTATGATTGGATCTCTTTTACCATGAATTACAATGTCTAGTCAGTCCTTGATCTTTAAAGGTGCTCTGCATTTATGTTTTGCGGTCTTAGAAAGGGCTAGCGAGATTCCATCTTGTTATATCATATTATGATTGTTTTGAGAAAGTGTTGTCATCCGAGATTTATTATTATGACTTGCTAGTTGATTATGCTATTGATATGAGTGATTACGAGACCAGAGAATTATTGCAAATGTGGTTAGTTATCATCTATGCTGAAAACTTGAATGCTAGCTTGACATAGTTACAACAACAAAAGCAAACAGAGTTTGTAAAAGTTTTTCTTTCTTTCGGTTTGTCAACTGAATTGCTTGAGGACAAGCAAGGGTTTAAGCTTGGGGGAGTTGATACGTCTCCGTCGTATCTTTTTCCAAACACTTTTGCCCTTGTTTTGGACTCTAACTTGTATGATTTGAATGGAACTTACCCGGACTGACGCTGTTTTCAGCAGAATTACCATGGTGTTGTTTTATGTGCAGAAAACAAATATTCTCGGAATGACCTGAAACTCCACGGGAGGTCTTAGAAAAAATAATAAAAAATCCTTGCCAAATATGAAGACTAGGGGGCCCACACCCTTCTCACAAGGGTGGGGGGCGCCCCCCTAGGGCGCGCCCCCTACCTCGTGGGCCCCCTGTTGTGTCTGCGACTCCAATTCCACCTCCATATATTGAGTTTCGATGAGAAAAAAATCAGAGAGAAGAAATCATCGCATTTTACGATACGGAGTCGCCGCCAAGCCCTAAAACCTCTCGGGAGGGCTGATCTGGAGTCTGTTCGGGGTCCGGAGAGGGGGATTCGTCGCCGTCGTCATCATCAACCATCCTCCATCACCAATTTCATGATGCTCACCGCGGTGCGTGAGTATTTCCATCGTAGGCTTGCTGGACGGTGATGGGTTGGATGAGATTTATCATGTAATCGAGTTAGTTTTGTTAGGGTTTGATCCCTAGTATCCATTATGTTCTAAGATTGATGTTGCTATGACTTTGCTATGCTTAATGCTTGTCACTAGGGCCCGAGTGCCATGATTTCAGATCTGAACCTATTATGTTTTCATCAATATATAAGAGTTCTAGATCCTATCTTGCCAGTCTATAGTCACCTACTATGTGTTATGATCCGGCAACCCCGAAGTGACAATAATCGGGACCACTCCCGGTGATGACCGTGGTTTGAGGAGTTCATCTATTCACTATGTGCTAATGCTTTGTTCCGGTTCTCTATTAAAAGGAGGCCTTAATATCCCTAAGTTTCCAATAGGACCCCGCTGCCACGGGAGGGTAGGACAAAAGATGCCATGGAAGTTCTTTTCCATAAGCACATATGACTATATACGGAATACATGCCTACATTACATTGATGAATTGGAGCTAGTTCTGTGTCACCCTATGTTATGACTGTTACATGATGAACCGCATTCGGCATAATTATCCATCACTGATCCGGTGCCTACGAGTTTTCCATATACTGGTTTACGCTTATTTACTTTTCTGCTGCTACTGTTACAATCACTACAAAATACCAAAAATATTACTTTTGCTGTCTTTACTTTTGTTGCCGTTACCACCACTATCATATTACTTTGCTACTAAACACTTTGCTGCAGATACTAAGTTTCCAGGTGTGGTTGAATTTACAACTCAGCTGCTAATACTTGAGAATATTCTTTGGCTCCCCTTGTGTCGAATCAATAAATTTGGGTTGAATACTCTACCCTTGAAAGCTGTTGCAATCCCCTATACTTGTGGGTTATCAAGACTAATTTCTGGCGCCATTGCCGGGGAGCATAGCTCTATTCTTTGAGTCACTTGGGATTTATATCTGCTTATCATTATGAAGAACTTGAGAGATCCAAAAACCAAGATCTATCCCTCAACTACGAGGGGAGGTAAGGAACTGCCATCTAGCTCTGCACTTGATTCACCTTCTGTTATGAGTAAGCTAGCGACACCTACACCTGCTTCTGCTATTCGTTCTGATATGTCACATGTTATTGATGATGCCACTTCTGTTATGCATGATACTTATGATGAAACTGCTTCTATGTCTGATACTATTGTGCCCCTTGGTGAATTTCTTGATGAACAAATTGCTAGGGCTAGAGAAAAAGAAATTCTTGAATCTGAATACGATGATGATAGTGATGATGAAAATATGCATGTTATTCCTGAAGGTTATCTTTTTGATAAGGAATCTTCTGCCGCTATTTTCGCTTGCAGAGATAGATATGAGCTTAAGAGGTTATTAATTAAATGGAATAAAGAATCACTTAGAGATAGAATGAAACCCGACCCTGCTTTTTCTACTTCACCTATATGTGTTCCTAATAAAGATTATGAATTCTCTGTTGATCCTGATATAATTACTTTGGTTGAATCTGATCCATTTTATGGCTATGAATCTGAAACTGTTGTGGCACATCTTACTAAGTTAAATGATATAGCTGCCCTGTTCACTAATAATGAGAGATCACGTTACCTCTATTTACTCAAAATATTTTCATTCTCATTAAAGGGTGATGCTAAGATATGGTTTAATTCTCTTGATCCTGGTTCTATTCGTAGTCCCCAGGATACGATTTATTACTTCTCTGCTAAATATTTCCCTACTCATAAGAAACAAGCTGCTTTGAGGGAAATATACAACTTTGTGCAAATTAAAGAAGAGAGTCTCCCACAAGCTTGGGAGAGGCTTCTCAAGTTACTTAATTCTTTGCCTGATCATCCTCTTAAGAAACCCAAAATACTTGATATATTTTATAATGGACTAACCGATGCTTCCAGAGATTACCTGGATAGTTGTGTTGGTTTTTTTTTCAGGGAAAGAACACCGGATGAAGCTGAAATTCTATTGAATAATATGTTCACAAATGAAAATAATTGGGCACCTCCTGAGCCAGCTCCTGCTCCAATTACTGAGCTTATTCCTAATCCAACTCCAAAGAAGAGGGGTGTTCTATTTCTCAGTCCCGGAGATTTGCAAGAGGCAAAGAAATCTATGAAAGAGAAAGGTATTAAAGGTGAAGATGTTAAGAATTTACCTCCTATTGAAGAAATACATGGTCTTAATATACCGCATGTTGAAGAAACATATGATCTCAATTATTTATTTGTTGAAGAACCTCCTGATCCCGATATCCCGACACAGGTAGTAAAGGTAAATTCTCTCTATAGATATGATAAAGCTGAAGTTCCTCCAACTAAAATTGCTAGTCAGTGCTTGGATGAGTTTGATAACTTTATGTATAAGCAAGACGACTTCAATGCTTATTTTGGTAGACAATTAAAAGAAAATGCTTATATGATTAGATGCTTGGGTGATTACATGGCTGATATGAAAGGTGAACTTAAACTTGTTAGCAAACATGCTTCTATGGTTACCACTCAAGTAGAACAAGTACTTAAAGCTCAAAAAGAAGTGCTTGAAGAAATTAATAGTATGAAAAATGATTATGCTGTTAGAGTGGCAACTAGAACTGGTAGAATGACTCATGAACCTTTGTATCCTGTAGGCCACCCCAATAGAATGGAGCAAGATTCTCAGAGAAATAATATTGATGTTCCTAGTTCTTCTAAAAAGAAGAAAAAGAAAAATGATAGAACTGTGCAAACTTCTAGTGAACCTATTGCTGAACCACCTGATAATCCAAATGATATATCTATGTCTGATGCTGAAACACAATCTGGTAATGAACATGAACCTAATGAAAATGTTAATAATGATGTTCATGATGATGCTCAACCTAGTAAGAACAATGATGTAGAAATTGAACCTGCTGTTGATCTTGATAACCCACAATCAAAGAATCAACGTTATGATAAAAGAGACTTTGTTGCTAGGAAACATGGTAAAGAAAGGGAACCTTGGGTTCGGAAACCCATGCCTTTTCCTCCAAAACCATCTAAGAAAAAGGATGATGAGGATTTTGAGCGCTTTGCTGAAATGATTAGGCCTATCTTTTTGCGTATGCGATTAACTAATGTGCTCAAAACAAATCCTTATGCTAAATATATGAAGGATATCATTACTAATAAAAGAAAGATACCGGAAGATGAGATTTCCACCATGCTTGCTACTTATACTTTTAAGGGTGGAATACCAAAGAAACTTGGAGATCCCGGAGTACCTACTATACCTTGCTCCATTAAAAGAAATTATATTAAAACTGCTTTATGTGATCTTGGAGCCGTTGTGAGTGTTATGCCTCTCTCTTTATATCGTAGACTTGACTTGAATAAGCTGACACCTACCAAAATATCTTTGCAAATGGCTGATAAATCAACTGCTATACCTGTCGGTATTTGTGAGGATGTGCCTGTTGTGGTTGCAAACATTACTATTTTAACGGACTTTGTTATACTTGATATTCTCGAGGATGATAATATGTCTATTATTCTTGGATGAAATTTTCTTAATATTGCAGGGGCTGTTATTGATTGCAACAAAGGAATTATCACTTTTCATGTTAATGGTAATAAGCATACGGTACACTTTCCGAGGAAACAACCTCAAGTTCATAGTATCAATTCTATCAGAAAAATTCCATCGATTATATTTGGAGGTTTTGAATTTCCTCTTCCTACTGTCAAGAAGAAATATGATATACTTATTATAGGGGATGTGCATATCCCCGTTGTGGTAACTTAGTGTTATTCGAAATTTCTCCGGTTCCATGATTATCGGAATGAGTTTGTTAACAAGACTTGATCAACCTTGTTAGTGGATTATTTTTGATGACCATGAGATGGATGAAAGTAGAAACACAAACTTCTGTACCCTCTTTATATTTTCTGTTATTTAGTAGAAATAAAGTAAAAATAGTATTTTTCTGTATGTTATCTGATTATCCGTGCAATATAAAAAACCCAAAAATAAAAGTCCTCAGAATGACATGCCAATTTAATATGATTTTTTCGGGAATATTTGAGGATTTACTATGCAAAAATCACCGCGAGAGGAGCTCCCACCTGGCCACGAGGGTGGTGGGCGCCCCCCCATAGGGCGCCCCCTGCCTTGTGGGCCCACGGTGGCCCTCCTCCACTTATCCCAGCACCCATCTTCTTCCTCTGTCTCACACAAACCCGAAAAACCAACTCAAGCATGATTTCCAGCCACTTTTGCTGTGATTTTCGATCTCCTTGCTCAAAGCACCTCTTGCAAAACTGCTTGGGGAGATTGTTCCTTGGTATGTGACTCCTCCATTGGTCCAATTATTTTTTGTTCTAGTGCTTTATTCATAGCAAATTTGTGCTGCATAGGTGACCATGTTCTTGAGCTTGCATGTCAAATTTATATGGCTCCAAGTAGTTTTGATGCATGATATAGGCTCTAGGCACTTGTAGGAGTAGTTTCTATCAGTTTTATTGAAGTTGGTTTACTTTTGTTTGAAGTTACTAAAATTTTCAGATTATTTCAGAAAATGATGAGGAGATTATTGAGGGGCTCATCGAGCCAAAGCTCGAAGGAAAAGGCACCGAAGCCTAAGTATAATTTGCCGCGCACCGCGGAGATTCGGGCGTGTGAATGGCCTTCTGATGATTTCTTGAGAGCAGCCGATATCTATGAAGATTTTCATGAATTGGGTCATAATACAGGCCTCACCGCGTTCCTCCACGACCAATGCGATCAGTATCTCTTACTCACAAATACCTTTGTGCAAAACTTTTATTTTCATCCTAGGAACTCACCACCTACGGTGGAATTTCATTTATATGATGAGCCTAAGGAGATGTCACTTTTTGATTTCTGTCGTATTTGTTTAGTCCCTTTTGAGGGCAAGACAGAAGAACCACACCATGATGATGTGGAGGGATTTATTAATAATATCACTGTAGGAGAAACCATGAAGGTTTCCGATGCACGAATCACTAGCATACATTTTTCTGTTTTACGTTACTTTGCATTATTTGCTAGTCGTTGTTTAATTGGACGCGGAAACAGCAGAAACCTTAGAATCCCTGATTTAATTATTCTACTCCAAGGTTTATACAATGATAACACTTTTAGTTTGGGCGGTATTATTGTCAGACGGTTAAATATGAACCGTACTAAGGGCCCCATCTTTGGAGGCATTTATGCTACACGCCTAGCCGCACATTTTAACATACCTATTAGGCATGCTGAGAAGGACGAAAAGGTGCTACCCCGTGTTTATCTAGATCATAAAAGTATGGTGGCACATGATTTTATTGTTAAGAATAGGGCATGGGGGCTTAAATATCAATTGTTGTTTAATAAACATCATCCTAAGACTATTACCTTGCCTGCTCCTTTGTTTGATTTGACTGCAGGCACGTACCTTGTTCTGTTGACGGCTATTCATGCCTACCAGAACCCTGCACCAGCCGAGGATCCAGAACCGGAACCGCAATTTGATCCTTCACGACAGTCTAACTATCAGTGGGATCCGGAGATGATTGCCAGCCAGTGGCAGTCAGAGTCTTCTTCTTCATCACAGTACAACCCCAACAACTATTATTATGGATATCCGCCAGGCCAGTCGTGGCCATAGACCAACTTAGGCCAAAAGCCTAAGCTTGGGGGAGTACGTATTTCTCACCGACATTACATTTATGTTCACACACACTCATTGCTAGATGTCGGTGCTCATACTTTTTCTCTGTAATATCCATGCTAGTTTATTTTCTTTTTCCTGCTTTCTTCTTGTGTGTTTGTTAAACCTTAATAAAAACCAAAAAAATTAGTAGTAGTTTATTTTTTTGCTGTAGTAGTAATAATTAAAAAGAAAACCCCAAAATATTTCATGTTCTTCTTTTGCTTGTTGGGAGCTTTTCCGTGTAAATAGTTTTATTTCTTTTCTTTCCTTTGGGGGTCAGTAGGAGATGACCATAATTAAATTGTTGAAGTGGCTCTTATATGCATTATTGTTGAATTAACCCAAGAGCCCATATTGCCTTGTCTTCTCCTATTTATTGAATGCTCACAGATTCCAGCTTAGTCCAATGCATGTGCACTGTTATTATTATTCACACCGTTCGGTCATGCAAGTGAAAGGCAATTATGATGATATATGATAGACTGACTGAGATGAGAAAAGCTGGTATGAACTCGACCTCTTTTGTTTTTCTAAATATTATGAGTACCGCGTTCTTGATTCAGCTTATTATGAATAAACATGTTTGCAATGACAAGTAGAGATCGTAGTTGCTTGTGCCATGCTTGATTAGCTATGAGTTATAATGATTTACCTTGTGTGCCAACATGCTATTAAGATGATTATGATGTGGTATGATGGGGTGGTATCCTCCTTTGAATGATTTAAGTGACTTGACTTGCCACATGTTCACGCATGTAGTTGAAACAAATCAACATAGCCTTCACGATATTTGTGTTCATGGTGGATTATATCCTACTCATGCTTGCATCCAATGTTTATTAATTTTAATGCATGTACATGGTTGTTTTCGCTCTCTAGTTGGTCGCTTCCCAGTCTTTTGCTAGCCTTCACCTGTACTAAGCGGGAATACTGCTTGTGCATCCAATCCTTTAAACCCCAAAGTTATTCCAGATGAGTCCACTATACCTTCCTATATGATGTATCTACCTGCCGTTCCAAGTAAATTTGTATGTGCCAAACTCTAAACCTTCAAATAAACATTCTGTTATGTATGCTCGAATAGCTCATGTATCAACAAAGGTTGTCCTCATCTTCCGTGTTAGGCGGGTTATTCTCATGAGGAGTGGACTCCGCTCCTCACTCACGAGAAAATGGCTGGTCACCGAGATGCCCAGTCCCATGCTTTATGCAAACTAAATCAAAATTAATTGCAAACAAAACTCCCCTTGGGACCTAATGTATGTTGGAGGCACTCGTTGTTTCGAGCAAGCCATGGATTGATGTTTGTTGGTGGAGGGGGAGTATAAACTTTACCATTCTGTTTGGGAACCGCCTATAATGTGTTTAGCATGGAAGATATCGCCATCTCTTAGTTGTTACGTTGACAATGAAAGTATACCGCTCAAAATGCAATTTATCTCTATTTCAAAAACCGAGCTCTGGCACCTCTACACCTGCTTCCCTCTGCGAAAGGCCTATCCATTTACATTATGTTGAGTCATCACCCTCTTATTAAAAAGCACTAGCTGGAGAGCACAGCTGTCGTTTGCATTCATCACTATTAATTTATGTTGGGTATGACTATGATTGGATCTCTTTTACCATGAATTACAATTTCTAGTCAGTTTTTGATCTTTAAAGGTGCTCTGCATTTAAGTTTTGCAGTTTCAGAAAGGGCTAGCGAGATACCATCTTGTTATATCATATTATGATTGTTTTGAGAAAGTGTTGTCATCCGAGATTTATTATTATGACTTCTAGTTGATTATGCTATTGATATGAGTGATTATGAGACCTGAGAATTATTGCAAATGTGGTTAGTTATGATCTATGCTGAAAACTTGAATGCTGGCTTGACATAGTTACAACAACAAGAGCAAACAGAGTTTGTAAAAGTTTTTCTTTCTTTCAGTTTGTGAACTGAATTGCTCGAGGACAAGCAAGGGTTTAAGCTTGGGGGAGTTGATACGTCTCCGTCGTATCTACTTTTCCAAACACTTTTGCCCTTGTTTTGAACTCTAACTTGTATGATTTGAATGGAACTAACCCGGACTGACGCTGTTTTCAGCAG